>NC_069501.1:214716629-214909129 GCF_027579735.1 Bombina bombina
GCTCATGGGTATAGCCATAGGATGGCTGGTTATAGGATCAGTGGTATCTGCATCAGTATAATAACACCCAGCACTATATAATGACACAGTAGTGACACTGACTCAGGGGTATAGCCAGAGGAGGGCTGGTTATAGGATCTGTGGTATTTGCATCTGTATAATAACATCCAGCACTATACAAAGACACAGTAGTGACACTGGCTCATAGGTATACCCAGACAAGGGCTGGTTATAGGGTCAGTGGTATCTGCATCAGTATAATAACACCCAGCACTATACAAAGACACAGTAGTGACACTGGCTCATGGGTATAGCCAGATAAGGGCTGGTTATAGAATCAGTGGTATCTGCATCAGTATAATAACACCAAGCACTTTATAATGACACAGTAGTGACACTGACTCAGGGGTATAGCCAGATAAGGGCTGGTTATAAAATCAGTGGTATCTGCATCAGTATAATAACACCAAGCACTATATAATGACACAGTAGTGACACTGACTCAGGGGTATAGCCAGAGGAGGGCTGGTTATAGGGTCAGCGGTATCTGCATCAGTATAATAACACCCAGCACTATATAATGACACAGTAGTGACACTGACTCAGGGGTATAGCCAGAGGAGGGATGGTTATAGGATCAGTGGTATCTGCATCAGTATAATAACACCCAGCACTATAAAATAATGTTTTTAATTTCAAATGTACCTTGGTATCCTTCACTAAGGTCTGTACTATGGAAAATGTCCGCCACAGCCTTTGTCTGTGCCTATCCCTGCTTCACAGTAACTTGGCCATATTCCATATTGTCACTGTTCTAAATGAATAAATTACAAGCATCAGTTGATCTCTTTGTTCGCTTCATATGAATGAGTAAAATGGATTCTGAGGTTTCTTCTTACTCAGCTACTTCAAGGAGAGAATTTCTAGTAACTAAACAGGGTCACAATAGCGGGAATAAAGTCATCTATGAGGTGCAGTAATGAGAAACAAACTCTTTATTAACACAAAATATCCATTAACACACAGCATGATCACTTCCTTCACAAATAAAGATCTCATTGTTCATTTAACAACCGGATCAAGCCACAGAACTGCTTTAATGAAGATTAATTTCCCCATTTTTACTAAAGCCCCCTCTTCTCTCCTTACTTTAGCAGAAAGTGAAGAGTATTTTATCAGATCACACCACACTGTCACTGGGCTTTAGACCCAGAAACTGCTCCAGTCTGTGTCTTTATGTGTCATGCACGCAACATAGGTTTATTAATTAATAGTGTTGCTAGCCATGAAACATAAATTATGCTTACCTGATCATTTCATTTCCATTGTGGGGAGAAGAGTCCACTGCTTCATTCATCACTTGTGGGAATTAAGATCCTGGCCACCAGGAGGAGGCAAAGGCACTCTAGCCAAAGGCTTAAATACTTCCCCCACTTCTCTCATCCCCCAGTCATTCTGCCAAGGGAACAAGGAACAGTAGGAGAAATATCAGGGTATAAATGGTGCCAGAAGAACAAAAATAAATTTAGGTCCGCCCACCGGAGAACGGGCGGGTGCAGTGGACTCTTCTCCCCACGATGGAAATGAAATTATCAGGTAAGCATAATTTATGTTTTCCATCTAAAAGGGGAGGAGAGTCCACTGCTTCATTCATCACTTGTGGGAGCAAATACCCAAGCTCTAGAGGACACTGAATGAAGAAAGGGGAGGGTAAAAGAGGAGGACCATATACTGAGAGCACCACAGCCTGCAGAACCTGTCTCCCTAAAGCTGCTTCCGCCGAAGCAAAATCGTCAAATTTGTAAAATTTTGCAAAAGTATGTAAGGATGCCCAGGTTGCCGCCTTACAAATGTGCGCCATAGAAGCCTCATTCTTAAAGGCCCAAGAAGAGGCCACAGCTCTAGTCGAGTGAGCTGTAATCCTCTGAGGAGGCTTGTTTCCCGCTGTCTCATAAGCCAGACAGATCATACTCCTCAACCAAAAAGATAAAGAAGTTGCAGATGCCTTCTGCCCCCTGCTCCTTCCAGAATACACAACGAATAAGGAGGACGTATGTCTGAACTCCTTTGTGGCTTGAAGATAAAACTTCAAGGCCCGAACCACATCCAGATTATGAAGTAACCTCTCCTTCGAAGAGGACGGGTTAGGACACAAGGAAGGAACCACTATTTCCTGGTTAATGTTACAACTCAACACTACCTTGGGAAGAAATCCCAAACCGGTTCGCAGAACGGCTTAGTCAGCATGAAAAAAAAAAAGTAAGGAGGCGAGTAAGGAGGCTCAAAATGTAAGGCCGCCAACTCAGAGACTCTGCATGCCGATGCAATAGCCAATAACAACAGGACCTTCCATGAGAGAATTTTAATGTCCAGGGCATGCATAGGCTCAAACGGAGCCCTCTGCAAGACCTTAAGCACCAAGTTTAAACTCCAGGGAGGAGCTGGATTCCTGAAAGCCGGTCTAATCCTAGCCAGAGCCTGAACACAGGACTGACTGTCAGGAAGCACAGCAAGCCTTTTATGCAACAGTACTGATAAAGCCGAGATCTGTCGCCTTAGGGAACTGGCGGCAAGACGCTTATCCAGACCATCCTGGAGAAAGGCCAAAATCCTGGATACCTTGACCTTATGCCATGGGTAGCCTCGTTCCTCACACCAAGACAAGTAAGTTCTCCACACCTTGTGGTAGATGCGTCTATTGACCGGCTTCCTGGCGTGGATGAGAGTGTCGATCACTCTCTCTGAAAAACCTCTTTTGGCGAAGACTAGGTGTTCAATCTCCACGCAGTCAGCCTCAGAGAATCGAGATTTTGATGTAGAAAAGGACCTTGAACTAGCAGATATGACGATATAGCTACTAGATCCGCAAAACCACATCCTCCACGGCCACAACGGAGCAATCAGAATAGCTGAAGCTTGCTCCTGCTTGATGCGGGCCACTATTTGAGGTAGAAGAGGCAATGGTGGAAATATGTAGATTAGGTTGAAGTGCCAGGGTACCACCAAGGCGTTTATCAGTTCCGTCTGGGGATCCCTGGATAGCGACCCGTATCTGGGTAGCTTGCAATTGAGTCTGGACACCATGAGATCTATTTCCGGCATCCCCCATCTGCTGCAGATCTCCGCAAACATTGCGGGTTGAGAGACCATTCCCCTGGATGAAACGTCTGTCTGCTCAGAAAATCCGCTTCCCAGTTGTCCACATGTGGAATGTAGATCACTGAGAGCGAACAATTGTGAGTCTCTGCCCATTCCAGAATCAGAGATACTTCCCTCATTGCTAGGGAGCTTCTCGCCCCCCCCCCCCCCGGTGGTTTATGTAAGCCACCGAGGTGATGTTATCCGATTGAAATCTGATGAATTGGGACGATCCGAGAGGGAGCCAAGCCTTCAGAGCGTTGAATATCACTCGAAGTTCCAGAATATTTATAGGTAGACTCCTCTCGAGTCCATCTGCCTTGTGCCTTTCTGGCACCCCAAACAGCTCCCCATCCTTATAGACTCACATCCCTGGTTACAATCTCCCAGGATGGTCTCAGGAAGGAAGTCCCCTGGGACAACTGGCCCGGTCGGGTCCACCAAGATAGGGACTCACTCACCGGTCTAGAGATATCTGTTGGGACAAATCTGAAAGATCGCTGTTCCATTGTCTTAACATGCACAGCTGCAGAGGTCTGAGATGAAACCTGACGAATGGAATGACATCTATGCTGGATACCATGAGCCTGATTACCTCCATACACTTGGCCACAGATGTCCTGGAGGATGTCTGCAGGGCTAGAAAGTTGGACGCAAGCTTGCAACGTCTCTGGTCTGTCAGAAATATCTTCATCGCAGAAGAATCTAGTATCATACCCAGGAACTCCACCCTGTTGCTGGGGACCAATGAACTCTTTCCTTCGTTTATCTTCCACCCGTAGGATCGAAGTAGAAGGAGGAGAGCTCTCGAATAATCCTCCGCCAGACTGTAGGATGGAGCCTGGACCAGGATATCGTCCAGATATGAAGCCACTGCAATCTGCGAGAAGAGCTCCCAGAACCTTTTTAAAGACTCTTGGGGCCGTCGCCAGACCAAACAAAAGGGCCACAAACTGGAAGTGCTGGTCCAGGAAGGTGAACCTTAGAAATATTAAGTGATCCTTGTGGATTGGAACATGAAGGTAAGCATCCTTCAGGTCTATAGTCGTCATGAATTGCCCCTCCTGAACCAGGGGCAAAATTGACCTAATCGTCTCCATCTTGAACGATGGGTCTGTAACATCTCCCCTCCAGGCCCCCACAAAAAGAGATAGTCTACCCCCTACCTGGTCCAAGGACGGGTCGGGGGTCGGCCTTTCGTGCCGACTTTCACTCGCCGGGCTTCTTGTTCTGCTTGGACTTATTCCAAGAGTTTGCTGGCTTCCAAGATCCCTTGGATTGCTCATATTTTGCGGAAGGCTGCTGGCGCTGAGACTTGTCTGCACAAAAGGGATGAAAAGTAGATCCTTTAGGTTTGGCTTTCTTATCCTGAGGTAAGAAGGCGCACTTGCCACCAGTGACTGTAGATATGATAGAATCCAGGCCCGGGCCAAACAAAACCTTCCCCTTGAATGGTAGGGAAAGCAAGCGAGACTTCAACATCATGTCAGCAGACCATGATTTTAGCCACAGAGCCCTGCGAGCTAAAACAGAAAACCCTGACGTCTTAGCATTCAGGCGAATAATCTGCATGTTAGGATCACAAATGAACAAATGCGCTACCCTTAAGGCTTTGATTCGATCCAAAATCTCCTCGAGGGGGATCGGGACCATTGCTGATAGTGCGTCACACCAATAGGTAGCCGCACCAGCCACCGCAGTGATAGTCGCCGCCGGTTGGAAAACGAACCCCATCAGTTGGAACATCATCCACAACATGAACTCCATCTTTTTATCCATGGGTTCCTTAAAAGAGGAGCTATCCTCAAGCGGAATGGTCGTTCACTTAGCGAGTGTGGAGATAGCACCATCCACCTTAGTGACGGTTCCCCACAGTTCAAGCTGCGCGTCCAGAATGGGGAAAAGCTTCTTAAAAGAAGACGAGGGAGAAAAGGGTAAACCTAGTTTCTCCCATTCATTTTTAATAATGTTTGCCATTTTGAAAGGAACCGGGAAGGCCTGAGGCACTACCCTGTCCTCGTAAACCCTATCCAGTTTAGGGATCGAAGGTTCCTCCGGTAGTTTGGGTTCCGGAACCTCTAGCTTCCCTCAGCAGCAAACGCAAATGCTCCATCTTAAATTTTAAATCTGGTTTCTCCGCGGACGGAGGCCTAGAAGTAGCCGATTCAGAGTCAGAAGCGTCATCCTCCGATAAGTCAAAATTGTCCTCCGCGGATAATCTGTCACGATATCCAGCGAAGTCAAAGACCCCTGAGACGGATAGCAGTGCCGTACTTTCCGCTTGCGCTTAGTAGGATGAGGCATTGCATTTATGGCCGCAGAAAACGCCCCCTGCAATTGATCAGCGAAATCTGGAGGCCAAAGGGCCCCTCCCGCAGGAGGGTTAGTAGTGCCCTGGGGAACTGCTTGTGTAATTGGAGATGCTTGCAGGGAACGCATCTCGCGGGACGGAGAACCCTCAAAGGTGGATGGCTCAGTTGCACTAAATACTTTATTCTTTTTAAAAGTAGTAATTTTGTCATAACATGTGAAACAGAGCTGTAATGGCGGGTCCACCTCCAGCATATCAGAGTCCTCCATAGCTTGTGCCTTTATTACGGACTTGATTATAGATTAAATGGCACCTTTATATCCCAATGGCCGGGGCACTCACCACCTACTATGACCCAGACTACAAGAAACAGCTTTCGTCTCCTCCAAACATAGGTTGAGAAAGAGGAAGTTACTGAGGCCACACCCGGTCACATGGAATGCCATGCAGGACCGCCCCTGCACTGAGCGAGAGACGCGCCAAAAAGCCTGCCTCAATCTCGCTCTAACTGTTCCACATTAACAGAGCCTCAACTCACACAAGTGCAGCAAAAACACAATAAACATTATTATATATATTAAAATCCCCCCTGTTCAATAACTCCCTTCCGAGGGTATTACCCTAGATTCTATACAGATAAAAGGAGTCACACTGTGACCCTGTCTTCTTGCGTTATCACACACATATATATATATATATATATATATATATATATATATAATGAAACAATCTTACCAGAATCAACATAGTGGAACAGGAACACGGCCCTTCAAGTGTGACAGGTTAGTAGCGTCGCTCCTGACATGGACTTGAGAGAATAAAAGCAGGCAGTGAAACTCCCCCTGCATCTACGGACTCTAACTTTCACCCATGCTCTTACTGAGAGGCTGACAGGACTACTTAAAACTCCTCTATAAGAGACTACACCGAATATTCCGACACTTCTCTGCCAACCTCCTGTGACGAAAGGCAAAGAATGACTGGGGGATGAGGGAAGTGGGGGAGGTATTTAAGCCTTTGGCTGGGGTGTCTTTGCCTCCTCCTGGTGGCCAGGTTCTTAATTCCCACAAGTGATGAATGAAGCAGTGGACTCTCTTCCCCTTTAGATGGAAAACACATTACATATCATCCAATAGTAGCAGCACCACCATGAAGATATTTTTTTTTTATTATTAAGCCAACATTAACATGTAAGATGACAACGTTTTGGACGAATGTCCTTAATCATGTTTGGTTATCCACTTGTACACATTGAATTTAAATACGCAAATAACCCCACCTACCCAAATACACAAAATCATTATTAACACTGCCCCCTAGTGGACAAATCCAGCATCACAACACATTAATAAAATATAGACCAATCTATTTCTCTGTTGATGCCACTTGGTATTAAAGTCCCCAGTTGATAAATAAAGTATACCTCCCTTTTCTTAAGCAGTGTTTCCCTATTTACCCCTCTCCTAGGGCAATGTATTTGTTCAAGAATGTTAAGCTGCCCAGTTCTGATATTGATTTATAGGCTCACAGACCTTATGGTTGGTCTCTCCTACATACCCCATCTCACGAGGGTATTTAATTAAATACACAACATAATCCATGTTTTGAGTATAGTAACCCCTAATCTGGTATTTATTACCTGATCTACTGTGGGTAAATACAGGGCCACGTATCAAATTTGAACGGTTAAAGGGAAACTCAAGCAAAAATTAAACTTTCATGATTCAGATTGAACATACAATTTTTAACAATTTTCCAATTAGATGCCATTAACAAAAACATAATTTATGCTTACCTAATAAATTTATTTCTCTTGTAGTGTATCCAGTCCACGGATCATCCATTACTTATGGGATATTCTCCTTCCCAACAGGAAGTTGCAAGAGGATCACCCACAGCAGAGCTGCTATATAGCTCCTCCCCTCACTGCAATATCCAGTCATTCGACCGAAACAAGACGAGAAAGGAGAAACCATAGGGTGCAGTGGTGACTGTAGTTTAATTAAAATTTAGACCTACCTTAAAAGGACAGGGGGGCCATGGACTGGATACACTACAAGAGAAATAAATTTATCAGGTAAGCATAAATTATGTTTTCTCTTGTTAAGTGTATCCAGTCCACGGATCATCCATTACTTATGGGATACCAATACCAAAGCTAAAGTACACGGATGATGGGAGGGACAAGGCAGGATTAAACGGAAGGAACCACTGCCTGAAGAACCTTTCTCCCAAAAACAGCCTCCGAAGAAGCAAAAGTATAAAATTTGTAAAATTTTGAAAAGGTGTGAAGCGAAGACCAAGTCGCAGCCTCATTTTTAAAGGCCCAGGTGGAAGCCAAAGCTCTAGTAGAATGAGCTGTAATCCTTTCAGGGGGCTGCTGTCCAGCAGTCTCATAGGCTAAGCAAATTATGCTCCGAAGCCAAAAGGAAAGAGAGGTTGCCGAAGCTTTTTGACCTCTCCTCTGTCCAGAGTAAACAACAAACAGGGAAGATGTTTGGCGAAAATCTTTAGTAGCTTGTAAGTAAAACTTCAAGGCACGGACTATGTCCAGATTATGTAAAAGACGTTCCTTCTTTGAAGAAGGATTAGGACACAATGATGGAACAACAATCTCTTGTTAGAAACCACCTTAGGTAAAAACCCAGGTTTGGTACGCAGAACTACCTTATCTGCATGAAAAATCAGATAAGGAGAATCACATTGTAAGGCAGATAGCTCAGAGACTCTTCGAGCCGAGGAAATAGCCATCAAAAACAGAACTTTCCAAGATAAAAGTTTAATATCAATGGAATGAAGTGGTTCAAACGGAACTCCTTGAAGAACTGAAGAACCAAGTTTAAGCTCCACGGGGCAGCAACAGTTTTAAACACAGGCTTAATTCTAACCAAAGCCTGACAAAATGCCTGGACGTCTGGAACCTCTGCCAGACGCTTGTGCAAAAGAATAGACAGAGCAGAAATCTGTCCTTTTAAAGAACTAGCTGATAATCCTTTGTCCAAACCCTCTTGGAGAAAGGACAATATCCTAGGAATCCTAACCTTACTCCATGAGTAATTCTTGGATTCACACCAATAAAGATATTTACGCCATATCTTATGGTAGATTTTCCTGGTGACAGGCTTTCGTGCCTGTATTAAGGTATCAATGACTGACTCGGAGAAGCCACGCCTTGATAGAATCAAGTGTTCAATCTCCATGCAGTCAGTCTCAGAGAAATTAGATTTGGATGATTGAAAGGACCTTGTATTAGAAGGTCCTGCCTCAGAGGCAGAGTCCATGGTGGAAAGGATGACAGGTCCACTAGGTCTGCATACCAGGTCCTGCGTGGCCACGCAGGCGCTATCAGAATCACCGATGCTCTCTCCTGCTTGATTTTGGCAATCAGTCGAGGGAGCAGAGGAAACGGTGGAAACACATAAGCCAGGTGAAGAACCAAGGAGCTGCTAGAGCATCTATCAGCGTCGCTCCCGGGTCCCTGGACCTGGATCCGTAACAAGGAAGCTTGGCGTTCTGGCGAGACGCCATGAGATGCAGTTCTGGTTTGCCCCAACGATGGATCAGTTGAGCAAACACCTCCGGATGGAGTTCCCACTCCCCCGGATGAAAAGTCTGACTTAGAAAATCCGCCTCCCAGTTCTCTACACCTGGGATGTGAATTGCTGATAGGTGGCAAGAGTGAGACTCTGCCCAGCGAATTATCTTTGAGACTTCTAACATCGCTAGGGAACTCCTGGTTCCCCCTTGATGGTTGATGTAAGCCACAGTCGTGATGTTGTCCGACTGAAATCTGATGAGCCTCAGGGTTGCTAACTGAGGCCAAGCTAGAAGAGCATTGAATATTGCTCTTAACTCCAGAATATTTATTGGGAGGAGTTTCTCCTCCTGAGTCCACGATCCCTGAGCCTTCAGGGAGTTCCAGACTGCGCCCCAACCTAGAAGGCTGGCATCTGTTGTTACAATCGTCCAATCTGGCCTGCGAAAGGTCATACCCTTGGACAGATGGACCCGAGAGAGCCACCAGAGAAGAGAATCTCTGGTCTCTTGATCCAGATTTAGTAGAGGGGACAAATCTGAGTAATCCCCATTCCACTGATTTAGCACTATCTCCATTGCCACTACCATTAAGCCGATTACTTCCATGTACTGAGCCACTGACGGACGTGGAATGGAATGAAGGACACGGCAAGCATTTAGAAGTTTTGATAGCCTGGACTCCGTCAGGTAAATTTTCATCTCTACAGAATCTATAAGAGTCCCTAGGAAGGTGACTCTTGTGAGTGGGGATAGAGAACTCTTTTCCACGTTCACTTTCCACCCATGCGACCTCAGAATTGCCAGAACTATCTCTGTATGAGACTTGGCAATTTGAAAACTTGACGCCTGTATCAGGATGTCGTCTAGATACGGAGCCACCGCTATGCCTCGCGGTCTTAGAACCGCCAGAAGTGAGCCCAGAACGTTTGTAAAAATTCTCGGGGCTGTGGCCAACCCGAAGGGAAGAGCTACAAATTGGTAATGCCTGTCTAGAAAGGCAAACTTTGGAACCGATGATTATCTTTGTGAATCGGTATGTGAAGGTAGGCATCCTTTAAGTCCACTGTGGTCATGTACTGACCCTCTTGGATCATGGGTAGGATGGTCCGAATAGTTTCCATTTTGAATGATGGAACTCTGAGGAATTTGTTTAAGATCTTTAGATCCAAGATTGGTCTGAAGGTTCCCTCTTTCTTGGGAACCACAAACAGATTTGAATAAAATCCCTGTCCTTGTTCCGTCCGCGGAACTGGATGGATCACTCCCATTACTAGGAGGTCTTGCACACAGCTTAGGAATGCCTCTTTCTTTATCTGGTTTGCTGATAACCTTGAAAGATGAAATCTCCCTTGTGGAGGAGAAGCTTTGAAGTCCAGAAGATATCCCTGAGATATGATCTCCAACGCCCAGGGATCCTGAACATCTCTTGCCCACGCCTGGGCAAAGAGAGAAAGTCTGCCCCCCACTAGATCCGTTTCTGGATAGGGGGCCGTTCCTTCATGCAGTCTTGGGGGCAGCAGCAGGTTTTCTGGCCTGCTTGCCCTTGTTCCAGGCCTGGTTAGGTTTCCAGGCCTGTCTGGAATGAGCAACAGATCCCTCTTGTTTTGAAGCGGAGGAAGTTGATGCTGCTCCTGCCTTTAAATTTTGAAAGTCACGAAAATTAGACTGTTTGGCCTTTGATTTGGCCCTGTCCTGAGGAAGGGTATGACCCTTGCCTCCAGTAATGTCAGCAATAATTTCCTTCAAGCCAGGCCTGAATAAGGTCTGCCCCTTGAAAGGAATGTTGAGTAACTTAGATTTTGAAGTCACGTCAGCTGACCAGGATTTAAGCCATAGCGCCCTACGCGCCTGGATGGCGAATCCGGAATTCTTAGCCGTTAATTTAGTCAAATGAACAATGGCATCAGAAACAAATGAGTTAGCTAGCTTAAGTGTTCTAAGCTTGTTAATAATTTCCTCCAATGGAGCTGTATGGATGGCCTCTTCCAGGGCCTCAAACCAGAATGCCGCCGCAGCAGTGACAGGCGCAATGCATGCAAGGGGCTGCAAAATAAAACCTTGTTGAATAAACATTTTCTTAAGGTAACCCTCCAATTTTTTATCCATTGGATCTGAAAAAGCACAACTGTCCTCAACCGGGATAGTGGTACACTTTGCTAAAGTAGAAACTGCTCCCTCCACCTTAGGGACCGTCTGCCATAAGTCCCGTGTAGTGGCGTCTATTGGAAACATTTTTCTAAATATAGGAGGTGGGGAAAAGGGCACACCGGGTCTATCCCACTCCTTACTAATAATTTCTGTAAGCCTTTTATGTATAGGATAAACGTCTGTACACACCGGCACCGCATAGTATCTATCCAGCCTACACAATTTCTCTGGAATTGCAACTGTGTTACAGTCATTCAGAGCAGCTAATACCTCCCCAAGCAATACACAGAGGTTCTCAAGCTTAAATTTAAAATTAGAAATCTCTGAATCAGGTTTCCCCGAGTCAGAGATGTCACCCACAGAATGAAGCTCTCCGTCCTCATGTTCTGCATACTGTGACGCAGTATCAGACATGGCTCTTACAGCATTTGCGCGCTCTGTATCTCTCCTAACCCCAGAGCTATCGCGCTTGCCTCTTAATTCAGGCAATCTAGATAATACCTCTGACAGGGTATTATTCATGATTGCAGCCATGTCCTGCAAGGTAATCGCTATGGGCGTCCCTGATGTAATTGGCGCCATATTAGCGTGCGTCCCCTGAGCGGGAGGCGAAGGGTCTGACACGTGGGGAGAGTTAGTTGGCATAACTTCCCACTCGATAGAACCCTCTGGTGATAATTCTTTTATAGATAAAGACTGATCTTTACTGTTTAAGGTGAAATCAATACATTTAGTACACATTCTCCTATGGGGCTCCACCATGGCTTTCAAACATAATGAACAAGTAGGTTCCTCTGTATCAGACATGTTTAAACAGACTAGCAATGAGACTAGCAAGCTTGGAAAACACTTTAAAACAAGTTTACAAGCAATATAAAAAACGTTACTGCGCCTTTAAGAAACACATTTTGTCAAAATGTAAAAAAAAAAAAGTGAAAAAAGGCAGTTACACTAACGAAATTTTTACAGTGTATGTAACAAGTTAGCAGAGCATTGCACCCACTTGCAAATGGATGATTAACCCCTTAATAACAAAAGCAGAATAATAAATGACAAAAAACATTTTTTAAACAGTCACAACAACTGCCACAGCTCTACTGTGGCTTTTTACCTCCCTCAATACGACTTTTGAAGCCTTTTGAGCCCTCCAGAGAAGTCCTGGAACATGCAGGAAGAAGCTGGATGTCTGTGTCTGTAATTTTGCTGCACAAAAAAGTGCTAAAATAGGCCCCTCCCACTCATATTACAACAGTGGAAAGACTCCAGGAACTGTTTCTAGGCAAAATTCAAGCCAGCCATGTGGAAAAAACTAGGCCCCAATAAGTTTTATCACCAAACATATATAAAAAAAACGATTAAACATGCCAGCAAACGTTTTAAAATACACTTTTATAAGAGTATGTATCTCTATTAATAAGCCTGATACCAGTCGCTATCACTGCATTTAAGGCTTTACTTACATTACTTCGGTATCAGCAGCATTTTCTAGCAAATTCCATCCCTAGAAAAATATTTTAACTGCACATACCTTATTGCAGGAAAACCTGCAAGCTATTCCCCCTCTGAAGTTACCTCACTCCTCAGAAAATGTGAGAACAGCAAAGGATCTTAGTTACTTCTGCTAAGATCATAGAAAACAGAATTTATGCTTACCTGATAAATTACTTTCTCCAACGGTGTGTCCGGTCCACGGCGTCATCCTTACTTGTGGGATATTCTCTTCCCCAACAGGAAATGGCAAAGAGTCCCAGCAAAGCTGGCCATATAGTCCCTCCTAGGCTCCGCCCACCCCAGTCATTCGACCGACGGACAGGAGGAAATATATATAGGAGAAACCATATGGTACCGTGGTGACTGTAGTTAGAGAAAATAATTCATCAGACCTGATTAAAAAACCAGGGCGGGCCGTGGACCGGACACACCGTTGGAGAAAGTAATTTATCAGGTAAGCATAAATTCTGTTTTCTCCAACATTGGTGTGTCCGGTCCATGGCGTCATCCTTACTTGTGGGAACCAATACCAAAGCTTTAGGACACGGATGAAGGGAGGGAGCAAATCAGGTTACCTAAACGGAAGGCACCACAGCTTGCAAAACCTTTCTCCCAAAAATAGCCTCCGAAGAAGCAAAAGTATCAAATTTGTAAAATTTGGCAAAAGTGTGCAGTGAAGACCAAGTCGCTGCCTTACATATCTGGTCAACAGAAGCCTCGTTCTTGAAGGCCCATGTGGAAGCCACAGCCCTAGTGGAGTGAGCTGTGATTCTTTCAGGAGGCTGCCGTCCGGCAGTCTCATAAGCCAATCGGATGATGCTTTTAAGCCAAAAGGAAAGAGAGGTAGAAGTCGCTTTTTGACCTCTCCTTTTACCAGAATAAACAACAAACAAGGAAGATGTTTGTCTGAAATCTTTAGTAGCCTCTAAATAGAATTTTAGAGCACGGACTACGTCCAAATTGTGTAACAAACGTTCCTTCTTGGAAACTGGATTCGGACACAAAGAAGGTACAACTATCTCCTGGTTAATATTTTTGTTAGAAACAACTTTAGGAAGAAAACCAGGTTTAGTACGCAAAACCACCTTATCTGCATGGAAAACCAGATAGGGCGGAGAACACTGCAGAGCAGATAACTCTGAAACTCTTCTAGCAGAAGAAATTGCAACCAAAAACAAAACTTTCCAAGATAGTAACTTAATATCTATGGAATGTAAAGGTTCAAACGGAACCCCTTGAAGAACTGAAAGAACTAGATTTAGACTCCAGGGAGGAGTCAAAGGTCTGTAAACAGGCTTGATCCTAACTAGAGCCTGAACAAATGCTTGAACATCTGGCACAGCTGCCAGTCTTTTGTGTAGTAAGACAGATAAAGCAGAGATCTGTCCCTTTAGAGAACTTGCAGATAATCCTTTCTCCAAACCTTCTTGTAGAAAGGAAAGAATCTTAGGAATTTTTATCTTATTCCATGGGAATCCTTTGGATTCACACCAACAGATATATTTTTTCCATATTTTATGGTAAATTTTTCTAGTTACAGGTTTTCTGGCCTGAACCAGAGTATCTATTACAGAATCTGAAAACCCACGCTTCGATAGAATCAAGCGTTCAATCTCCAAGCCGTCAGCTGGAGGGAGACCAGATTTGGATGTTCGAATGGACCCTGAACAAGAAGGTCCTGTCTCAAAGGTAGCTTCCATGGTGGAGCCGATGACATATTCACCAGGTCTGCATACCAAGTCCTGCGTGGCCACGCAGGAGCTATCAAGATCACTGAGGCCCTCTCCTGATTGATCCTGGCTACCAGCCTGGGAATGAGAGGAAACGGTGGAAATACATAAGCTAGGTTGAAGGTCCAAGGTGCTACTAGTGCATCTACTAGAGTCGCCTTGGGATCCCTGGATCTGGACCCGTAGCAAGGAACCTTGAAGTTCTGACGAGACGCCATCAGATCCATGTCTGGAATGCCCCATAATTGAGTTATTTGGGCAAAGATCTCCGGATGGAGTTCCCACTCCCCCGGATGGAATGTCTGACGACTCAGAAAATCCGCCTCCCAGTTTTCCACTCCTGGGATGTGGATCGCAGACAAGTGGCAGGAGTGATCCTCCGCCCATTGAATTATTTTGGTCACTTCTTTCATCGCCAGGGAACTCCTTGTTCCCCCCTGATGATTGATATATGCAACGGTCGTCATGTTGTCTGATTGGAACCTTATGAATTTGGCCTTTGCTAGTTGAGGCCAAGCTCTGAGAGCATTGAATATCGCTCTCAGTTCCAGAATGTTTATCGGGAGAAGAGACTCTTCCCGAGACCATAGACCCTGAGCTTTCAGGGATTCCCAGACCGCGCCCCAGCCCACTAGGCTGGCGTCGGTCGTGACAATGACCCACTCTGGTCTGCGGAAGCTCATTCCCTGGGACAGATGGTCCAGGGTCAGCCACCAACGGAGTGAATCTCTGGTCTTTTGATCTACTTGAATCATTGGAGACAAGTCTGTATAATCCCCATTCCACTGTTTGAGCATGCACAGTTGTAATGGTCTTAGATGAATTCGTGCAAAAGGAACTATGTCCATTGTTGCAACCATCAATCCTACTACTTCCATGCACCGCGCTATGGAAGGACGAGGAACAGAATGAAGCACTTGACAAGAGCTTAGAAGTTTTGATTTTCTGACCTCTGTCAGAAATATCCTCATTTCTAAGGAATCTATTATTGTTCCCAAGAAGGGAACTCTTGTCGACGGAGACAGAGAACATTTTTCTATGTTCACCTTCCATCCGTGAGATCTGAGAAAGGCTAGAACGATGTCCGTATGAGCCTTTGCTTTTGACAGGGACGACGCTTGTATCAGAATGTCGTCCAAGTAAGGTACTACTGCAATGCCCCTTGGTCTTAGAACCGCTAGAAGGGACCCTAGCACCTTTGTGAAAATCCTTGGAGCAGTGGCTAACCCGAATGGGAGGGCCACAAACTGGTAATGCTTGTCCAGAAAAGAGAACCTTAGGAACTGATGATGTTCTTTGTGGATAGGAATATGTAGGTACGCATCCTTTAGATCCACGGTAGTCATAAATTGACTTTCCTGAATAGTGGGTAGAATCGTTCGAATGGTCTCCATCTTGAACGATGGTACCCTTAGAAATTTGTTTAGGATCTTCAAATCTAAAATTGGTCTGAAAGTTCCCTCTTTTTTGGGAACT
Organism: Bombina bombina; assembly: GCF_027579735.1. NCBI lineage: Eukaryota > Metazoa > Chordata > Amphibia > Anura > Bombinatoridae > Bombina > Bombina bombina. The sequence goes on from NC_069501.1 coordinate 214,732,461, forward strand.
ACGAACAGATTGGAATAAAATCCCATTCCTTGTTCCTTTATCGGAACTGGGTGTATCACTCCCATCTTTAACAGGTCTTCTACACAATGTAAGAATGCCTGTCTCTTTATTTGGTTTGAGGATAAGCGAGACATGTGGAACCTTCCCCTTGGGGGTAGTTCCTTGAATTCCAGGAGATAACCTTGAGAAACTATTTCTAGTGCCCAAGGATCCTGAACATCTCTTGCCCAAGCCTGAGCAAAGAGAGAGAGAGTCTGCCCCCCACTAGATCCGATCCCGGATCGGGGGCTACTCCTTCATGCTGTTTTGTTAGCAGTGGCGGGCTTCTTGGCCTGCTTACCCTTGTTCCAGCCTTGCATCGGTTTCCAGGTTGGTTTGGGTTGTGAGGCATTACCCTCTTGCTTAGAGGATGCAGAATTAGAGGCCGGTCCGTTCCTGCGAAAGGGACGAAAATTAGACTTATTTTTAGCCTTAAAAGACCTATCCTGTGGAAGGGCTTGGCCCTTTCCCCCAGTGATGTCTGAAATAATCTCTTTCAATTCTGGTCCAAATAAAGTTTTACCTTTGAAAGGGATGTTAAGCAATTTTGTCTTGGATGACACATCCGCTGACCAAGACTTTAACCAAAGCGCTCTGCGCGCCACGATAACAAACCCTGAATTTTTCGCCGCTAATCTAGCTAATTGCAAAGCGGCATCTAAAATAAAAGAGTTAGCCAATTTAAGTGCGTGAACTCTGTCCATAACCTCCTCATATGGAGTCTCTCTACTGAGCGACTTTTCTAGTTCCTCGAACCAGAACCACGCTGCTGTAGTGACAGGAACAATGCATGAAATTGGTTGTAGAAGGTAACCTTGCTGTACAAAAATCTTTTTAAGCAAACCTTCCAATTTTTTATCCATAGGATCTTTGAAAGCACAACTATCTTCGATAAGAATAGTAGTTCGTTTGTTTAGAGTAGAAACTGCCCCCTCGACCTTAGGGGCTGTCTGCCATAAGTCCTTTCTGGGGTCGACCATAGGAAATAATTACTTAAATATAGGGGGGGGAACAAAAGGTATGCCGGGCTTTTCCCACTCCTTATTTACTATGTCCGCCACCCGCTTGGGTATAGGAAAAGCGTCGGGGTGCACCGGAACCTCTAGGAACTTGTCCATCTTGCATAATTTCTCTGGAATGACCAAGTTGTCACAATCATCCAGAGTAGATAACACCTCCTTAAGCAGTGCGCGGAGATGTTCTAATTTAAATTTAAATGTCACAACATCAGGTTCAGCTTGATGAGAAATTTTTCCTGAATCTGAGATTTCTCCATCTGACAAAACCTCCCTCATGGCCCCTTCAGATTGGTGTGAGGGTATGACAGAACAATTATCATCAGCGCCCTCTTGCTCTTCAGTGTTTAAAACAGAGCAATCGCGCTTTCTCTGATAAGTAGGCATTTTGGATAAAATATTTGCTATGGAGCTATCCATTACAGCCGTTAATTGTTGCATGGTAATAAGCATTGGCGCACGAGATGTACTAGGGGCCTCTTGCGTGGGCAAAACTGGTGTAGACACAGTAGAAGATGATGTAGTATCATGTTTACTCCCCTCATCTGAGGAATCATCTTGGGCAATTTCATTATCTGTGGCAGTACTTACTTTGTTTGGACGCTATGGCACAATTATCACATAAATTTAAATGGGGAGACACATTGGCTTTCATACATATAGAACATAGCTTATCTGAAGGTACAGACATGTTAAACAGGCTTAAACTTGTCAACAAAGCACAAAAACAGAATTTATGTTTACCTGATAAATTACTTTCTCCAACGGTGTGTCCGGTCCACGGCGTCATCCTTACTTGTGGGATATTCTCTTCCCCAACAGGAAATGGCAAAGAGCCCAGCAAAGCTGGTCACATGATCCCTCCTAGGCTCCGCCTACCCCAGTCATTCGACCGACGTTAAGGAGGAATATTTGCATAGGAGAAACCATATGTTACCGTGGTGACTGTAGTTAAAGAAAATAAATTATCAGACCTGATTAAAAAAAAACCAGGGCGGGCCGTGGACCGGACACACCGTTGGAGAAAGTAATTTATCAGGTAAACATAAATTCTGTTTTCTCCAACATAGGTGTGTCCGGTCCACGGCGTCATCCTTACTTGTGGGAACCAATACCAAAGCTTTAGGACACGGATGAAGGGAGGGAGCAAATCAGGTCACCTAAATGGAAGGCACCACGGCTTGCAAAACCTTTCTCCCAAAAATAGCCTCAGAAGAAGCAAAAGTATCAAATTTGTAAAATTTAGAAAAAGTGTGCAGTGAAGACCAAGTCGCTGCCTTACATATCTGATCAACAGAAGCCTCGTTCTTGAAGGCCCATGTGGAAGCCACAGCCCTAGTGGAGTGAGCTGTGATTCTTTCAGGAGGCTGCCGTCCGGCAGTCTCATAAGCCAATCGGATAATGCTTTTAATCCAGAAGGAGAGAGAGGTAGAAGTTGCTTTTTGACCTCTCCGTTTACCAGAATAAACAACAAACAAAGACAAAGTTTGTCTGAAATCCTTAGTAGCTGCTAAGTAAAATTTGAGAGCACGAACTACATCCAAGTTGTGCAACAAACGTTCCTTCTTTGAAACTGGATTAGGACACAAAGAAGGCACAACTATCTCCTGGTTAATGTTTTTGTTAGAAACAACTTTTGGAAGAAAACCAGGTTTAGTACGCAAAACCACCTTATCTGCATGGAACACCAGATAAGGAGAAGAACACTGCAGAGCAGATAATTCTGAAACTCTTCTAGCAGAAGAAATTGCAACCAAAAACAAAACTTTCCAAGATAATAACTTAATATCAACGGAATGTAAGGGTTCAAACGGAACCCCCTGAAGAACTGAAAGAACTAGGTTGAGACTCCAAGGAGGAGTCAAAATTTTGTAAACAGGCTTGATTCTAACCAGAGCCTGAACAAAGGCTAGAACATCTGGCACAGCTGCCAGCTTTTTGTGAAGTAACACAGACAAGGCAGAAATCTGTCCCATCAAGGAACTTGCAGATAATCCTTTTTCCAATCCTTCTCGAAGAAAGGATAGACTCTTAGGAATCTTAACCTTGTCCCAAGGGAATCCTGCAGATTCACACCAACAGATATACCAAATTATGTGGTAATTTTTCTGGTTACAGGCTTTCAGGCCTGAACAAGAGTATTAATAACAGAATCTGAGAACCCTCGCTTTGATAAGATCAAGCGTTCAATCTCCAAGCAGTCAGCTGGAGTGGGTCGAACGGACCTAGAACAAGAAGGTCTCGTCTCAAAGGTAGCTTCCATGGTGGAGCCGATGACATATTCACCAGATCTGCATACCAAGTCCTGCGTGGCCACGCAGGAGCTATCAAAATCACCGACGCCCTCTCCTGATTGATCCTGGCTACCAGCCTGGGGATGAGAGGAAACGGCGGGAACACATAAGCTAGTTTGAAGGTCCAAGGTGCTACTAGTGCATCCACTAGAGCCGCCTTGGGATCCCTGGATCTGTACCCGTAGTAAGGAACTCTGAAGTTCTGACAAGAGGCCATCAGATCCATGTCTGGAATGCCCCACGGTTGAGTGACTTGGGCAAAGATTTCCGGATGGAGTTCCCACTCCCCCGGATGCAATGTCTGACGACTCAGAAAATCCGCTTCCCAATTTTCCACTCCTGGGATGTGGATAGCAGACAGGTGGCAGGAGTGAGACTCCGCCCATAGAATGATTTTGGTCACTTCTTCCATCGCTAGGGAACTCCTTGTTCCCCCCTGATGGTTGATGTATGAACTTGGCCCTTGCTAGCTGAGGCCAAGCTTTGAGAGCATTGAATATCGCTCTCAGTTCCAGAATATTTATCGGTAGAAGAGATTCTACCCGAGACCAAAGACCCTGAGCTTTCAGGGATCCCCAGACCGCGCCCCAGCCCATCAGACTGGCGTCGGTCGTGACAATGACCCACTCTGGTCTGCGGAAGGTCATCCCTTGTGACAGGTTGTCCAGGGACAGCCACCAACGGAATGAGTCTCTGGTCCTCTGATTTACTTGTATCTTCGGAGACAAGTCTGAATAGTCCCCATTCCACTGACTGAGCATGAACAGTTGTAATGGTCTTAGATGAATGCGCACAAAAGGAACTATGTCCATTGCCGCTACCATCAAACCTATCACTTCCATGCACTGCGCTATGGAAGGAAGAGGAACGGAATGAAGTATCCGACAAGAGTCTAGAAGTTTTGTTTTTCTGGCTTCTGTCAGAAAAATCCTCATTTCTAAGGAGTCTATTATAGTTCCCAAGAAGGGAACCCTCGTTGACGGAGATAGAGAACTCTTTTCCACGTTCACTTTCCATCCGTGAGATCTGAGAAAGGCCAGGACAATGTCCGTGTGAGCCTTTACTTGAGGAAGGGACGACGCTCGAATCAGAATGTCGTCCAAGTAAGGTACTACAGCAATGCCCCTTGGTCTTAGCACCGCCAGAAGGGACCCTAGTACCTATGAGAAAATCCTAGGAGCAGTGGCTAATCCGAAAGAAAACGCCACGAACTGGAAATGCTTGTCCAGGAATGCAAACCTTAGGAACCGATGATGTTCCTTGTGGATAGGAATATGTAGATACGCATCCTTGAAATCCACCTTGGTCATGAATTGACCTTCCTGGATGGAAGGAAGAAGTGTTCGAATGGTTTCCATCTTGAACGATGGAACCTTGAGAAACTTGTTCAAGATCTTGAGATCTAAGATTGGTCTGAACGTTCCCTCTTTTTTGGGAACTATGAACAGATCGGAGTAGAACCCCATCCCTTGTTCTCCTAATGGAACAGGATGAATCACTCCCATTTTTAGCAGGTCTTCTACCCAATGTAAGAATGCCTGTCTTTGTGGTCTGAAGACAACTGAGACCTGTGGAACCTCCCCCTTGGAGGAAGCCCCTTGAACTCCAGAGAATAACCTTGGGAGACTATTTCTAGCGCCCAAGGATCCAGAACATCTCTTGCCCCAGCCTGAGCGAAGAGAGAGAGTCTGCCCCCCACCAGATCCGGTCCCGGATCGGGGGCCCGCATTTCATGCTGTCTTGGTAGCAGTGGCAGGTTTCCTGGCCTGCTTTCCTTTGTTCCAGCCTTGCATAGGTCTCCAGGCTGGATTGGCTTGAGAAGTATTACCTTCCTGCTTAGAGGACGTAGCCCTTGGGGCTGATCCGTTTCTGCGAAAGGGACGAAACTTAGGTTTATTTTTGGTCTTGAAAAGACCTATCCTGAGGAAGGGCGTGGCCCTTGCCCCCAGTGATATCAGAGATAATCTCTTTCAAGTCAGGGCCAAAGAGTGTTTTCCCCTTGAAAGGAATGTCAAGCAATTTGTTCTTGGAAGACGCATCCGCTGCCCAAGATTTTAACCAAAGCGCTCTGCGCCACAATAGCAAACCCAGAATTTTTTCGCCGCTAACCTAGCCAATTGCAAGGTGGCGTCTAGGGTGAAAGAATTAGCCAATTTAAGAGCACGAATTCTGTCCATAATCTCCTCATAAGAAGAAGAATTACTAATAATCGCCTTTCCTAGCTCATCAAACTAGAAACACGCGGCTGCAGTGACAGGGACAATGCATGCAATTGGTTGTAGAAGGGAACCTTGCTGAACAAACATCTTTTTTAGCAGACCTTCTAATTTTTTATCCATAGGATCTTGGAAAGCACAACTATCTTCTATGGGTATAGTGGCGCGCTTGTGTAGAGTAGAAACCGCCCCCTCGACCTTGGGGACTGTCTGCCATCAGTCCTTTCTGGGGTCGACTATAGGAAAACAATTTTATAAATATGGGGGGAGGTACTAAAGGTATACCGGGCCTGTCCCATTCTTTACTAACAATGTACGCCACCCGCTAGGATATAGGAAAAGCTTCGGGGGGCCCCGGGGCCTCTAAGAACTTTTCCATTTTACATAGTGGTTCTGGAATGACCAGATAATCACAATCATCCAAATTGGATAACACCTCCTTAAGCAGAGTGCGGAGATGTTCCAACTTAAATTTAAAAGTAATCACATCAGGTTCAGCTTGTTGAGAAATGTTTCCTGAATCTGAAATTTCTCCCTCAGACAAAACCTCCCTGGTCCCCTCAGACTGGTGTAGGGGCCCTTCAGAAACCATATCATCAGCGTTCTCATGCTCTACAGAATTTTCTAAAACAGAGCAGTCGCGCTTTCGCTGATAAGTGGGCATATTGGCTAAAATGTTTTTGATAGAATTATCCATTACAGCCGTTAAATGTTGCATAGTAAGGAGTATTGGCGCACTAGATGTACTAGGGGCCTCCTGTATGGGCAAGACTGGTGTAGACGAAGGAGGGGATGATGCAGTACCATGCTTACTCCCCTCACTTGAGGAATCATCTTGGGCATCATTTTTACTAAATTTTTTTATGACATAAAATACATATAGTTAAATGAGAAGGAACCTTGGTTTCCCCACAGTCAGAACACAATCTATCTGGTAGTTCAGACATGTTAAACAGGCATAAACTTGATAACAAAGCACAAAAAACGTTTTAAAATAAAACCGTTACTGTCACTTTAAATTTTAAACTAAACACACTTTATTACTGCAATTGCGAAAAAGTATGAAGGAATTGTTCAAAATTCACCAAAATTTCACCACAGTGTCTTAAAGCCTTAAAAGTATTGCACACCAAATTTGGAAGCTTTAACCCTTAAAATAACGGAACCGGAGCCGTTTTTATATTTAACCCCTTTACAGTCCCTGGAATCTGCTTTGCTGAGACCCAACCAAGCCCAAAGGGGAATACGATACCAAATGATGCCTTCAGAAAGACTTTTCTATGTATCAGAGCTCCACACACATGCAGCTGCATGCCATGCTGTCCTCAAAAACAAGTGCGCCATACCGGCGCGAAAATGAGGCTCTGACTATGATTAGGGAAAGCCCCTAAAGAATAAGGTGTCTAAAACAGTGCCTGCCGATATAATCATATCAAAATACCCAGAATAAATGATTCCTCAAGGCTAAATATGTGTTAATAATGAATCGATTTAGCCCAGAAAAAGTCTACAGTCTTAATAAGCCCTTGTGAAGCCCTTATTTACTATCTTAATAAACATGGCTTACCGGATCCCATAGGGAAAATGACAGCTTCCAGCATTACATCGTCTTGTTAGAATGTGTCATACCTCAAGCAGTAAGAGACTGCACACTGTTCTCCCAACTGAAGTTAATTGCTCTCAACAGTCCTGTGTGGAACAGCCATGGATTTTAGTTACGGTGCTAAAATCATTTTCCTCATACAAACAGAAATCTTCATCTCTTTTCTGTTTCTGAGTAAATAGTACATACCAGCACTATTTTAAAATAACAAACTCTTGATTGAATAATAAAAACTACAGTTAAACACTAAAAAACTCTAAGCCATCTCCGTGGAGATGTTGCCTGTACAACGGCAAAGAGAATGACTGGGGTAGGCGGAGCCTAGGAGGGATCATGTGACCAGCTTTGCTGGGCTCTTTGCCATTTCCTGTTGGGGAAGAGAATATCCCACAAGTAAGGATGACGCCGTGGACCGGACACACCTATGTTGGAGAAAAACGTTTTAAAACAAAACCGTTACTGTCTCTTTAAATTTTAAACAGAAAACACTTTATTACTGAATATGTGAAAAAGTATGAAGGAATTGTTCAAAAATTACCAAAATTTCACCACAGTGTCTTAAAGCATTAAAAGTATTGCACACCAAATTTCAGAGCTTTAACCCTTAAAATAACGGAACTGGAGCCGTTTTTAAATTTAACCCCTATACAGTCCCAGCTATAGTCTTTGCTGAGACTCAACCAAGCCCAGAGGGGAATACGATACCAATTGACGCCTTCTAGAAGCTTTTCCAGTAATTTTTAGATCCTCACACATGCATCTGCATGCCCTGCTCTCAAAAAACAACTGCGCAGTAATGGCGCGAAAATGAGGCTCAGTCTATAACTAGAAAGGCCCCCTGACTGGAAAAGGTGTCTAACACAGTGCCTGCCGTTATATAAACGTTCCCCAAGATTATAAATGCAAATTGTCAGCCTAAATCTGAATAATATGCCCAAATAAAGCAATCGATTTAGCCCATAAAAATGTCTACCAGTTTTTTAGCCCATATTAAGCCCTTTATTCTGTTAGTTTGACTAAGAAAATGGCTTACCGGTCCCCATGAGGGGAAATGACAGCCTTCCAGCATTACACAGTCTTGTTAGAAATATGGCTAGTCATACCTTAAGCAGAAAAGTCTGCTAACTGTTTCCCCCAACTGAAGTTATTTCATCTCAACAGTCCTATGTGGAAACAGCAATCGATTTTAGTTACTGTCTGCTAAAATCATCTTCCTCTCACAAACAGAAATCTTCATCCTTTTCTGTTTCAGAGTAAATAGTACATACCAGCACTATTTTAAAATAACAAACACTTGATAGAAGAATAAAAACTACATTTAAACACCAAAAAACTCTTAACCATCTCCGTGGAGATGTTGCCTGTGCAACGGCAAAGAGAATGACTGGGGTGGGCGGAGCCTAGGAGGGACTATATGGCCAACTTTGCTGGGACTCTTTGCCATTTCCTGTTGGGGAAGAGAATATCCCACAAGTAAGGATGACGCCGTGGACCGGACACACCAATGTTGGAGAAAACGCAGGCAGATTCTTCTTCCAAATACTGCCTGAGATAAACAGTACACTCCGGTACCATTTAAAAATAACAAACTTTTGATTGAAGAAATAAACTAAGTATAAAACACCACAGTCCTCTTACGACCTCCATCTTAGTTGAGAGTTGCAAGAGAATGACTGGATATGGCAGTGAGGGGAGGAGCTATATAGCAGCTCTGCTGTGGGTGATCCTCTTGCATCTTCCTGTTGGGAAGGAGAATATCCCATAAGTAATGGATGATCCGTGGACTGGATACACTTAACAAGAGAAATGTGCACAGTCTTTTTATATTTACACTTTTTGAGTCACCAAATCCTACTGAGCATGTGCAAGAATTCATAGAATATACATATATGCATTTGTGAATGGCTGTCACATGATACAGGGGGAGTGTAAATAGCATAAAAAAATCTATTACTCATTTGAAGATCAGGGTAAGTGCTGTTGCATTGTCTTTTTAGCATGCATTTGTTGATTATGCAAATCTACTGTATCTGCTGGTCCTTTAAGACATGGAAAACATCCTAAAAGTATTCCACCGTAAAGGGACATTATACACTCATTTTATCTTTGCATAAATGTTTTATATATGATCTGTTTACATAGCCCATAAAGTTGTTGTTGGTTTTTTTTTATTTTATTTTTTTAAATGTATAGTTTTGCTTATTTTTAAATTACATTGCTCTGATTTTAAGACTCCTAACCAAGCCCCAAAGTTTTAGGAGAATTTGAAGGATAGTTTAGTACAAAAAGACATTGGATCCCGGAAGAGGTCTCATCTTATATTTTAAATTCTTGAACAGGTACATTACCCTAGGAGAGGGGGAAATTGGGAAACACTGCGTAAAGGGACATTATACACCCAAAAAAATATTGGCTAATTAAATAAAATGTTTGATGTAGAGAAAGTTTGTAATTAACATGCATAAGCTATTTTGCTTCTAAAGCTGCTACAAGTTGGAAGAAACTTGCATTTCTATAGCAGCATATGAATACAGACGTAATACCCATTACTGATAGAGATAAGGTTTTTACCTCTCTACCTAAGTATTGTGCTTACAGCCAGCCGTCATGCTGGAGCTGTTTGTGTAATGTTTAATGGGCAGTGTTTTATGCAAATGTAGGTAAAGATACAGATTCACTTTACAGACAAATCAGCTGCTCGCTCAGCTACTCTTTGCTGAGATCCGTTGCAAGTCTGCTGGTATGTCACTAAATCTTCCCTCCTCCGTTACCACGGCAGTTTATTAGGTTATGCAGACACCGGAGGGGAAGTCTCTAAAAACCTTTTCTTTATAAGTAATGGGTATTTAGTCCGTATTCATATGCTGCTATAGAAATGCAAGTTTCTTCCAACTTTTAGCAGCTTAGCTTTAGAAGCAAAATAGCTTGTGCATGTTAATTACAAACTTTATCTACAGCAAACATTTCATTTAATTAGCCAATATTTTTTTGGGTGTATAATGTCCCTTTTAAGAATAGGGAGGTATACTGGATTTATCAATTGGGGAATTTAATACCAAGTGGCATGAACAGAAAAATAGATTGGTCTATATTATATTAATGTGTTACAATGCTGGTCAGCTGGGTGGCACTGTTAATGATTTTGTGGATTTGGTTGGGGTTAGTTGGGTATTTAAATGCAATGCGTACATGTGTATAACAGGACATGCGTCCAAAACCAAGTCATTTTACATACTGGCTTAATAAATCATTTTTATATCTTCATAGTGGTGCAGCTACTATTGATTGACATGGATGTTAAGGGTATAATGTTAACCATGTAGCTTGCACATTATCTCTAACTATACCCAGGTTCTGGATTTTGGACTTTACATGAAATACATTACAGGTCATTTATTCTGTTTATTCTTCTGCCTTTAAAAGGGATAGAATGGTCAAAATGAAAAATGTGCATGGGTGCATTTAATTCGTAATAGAAGCATTTTTGTAAAATACTTCCATTAGCAAAAATGCTTCTAGTAAAAGTTACTATTTGTCAGCAGCATACGCACATATTTTGTTAGTGCCTGGGCACCAGCATTCAAACTACTTCTTCTCAGAGAGTCAGCAGTGGCTTGTATGACATGAATTTAGTTTTCACAGGCACAATACACACCAGATCTCTTAGCTTGAATACTGATGCTCAGGCCCTCACAGCATATGTGCATATGCCACTGAAACAGTAATATCTTTTACTAGAAGCTTTTTTTGCAAATAGAAGTATTGAAAAAATGCTTCCATTTCAAATCTAAATGTCCCCATGCACATTTCAATAGTGACCTATCTATCCCTTTAACAACAACATCTGTTATTTTGTGTTATTGATCTGGTTCTTTGTGCTAAAAATTCAATAAAATATCACACTTTAAAAAAAAAAAAAAAAATCACAAACAATACAGAAAATACATTGCAAAATAGGCAGAAAATCATAATCTTGCAACACAAAAGTTCCCTAAAATGCTGCATCATTGCATTTTTCGTAATAAGGATATCAATGGTTACACAAAATTAAATCAGGGAAGACTCAGATTTAAAGGGACAGTCAACACCAGAATTTTTGTTTAAAAAGATAGATAATCCCTTTATTACCCATTCCCCAGTTTTGCATAACTAACACAGTTATAATAATACACTTTTTACCTATGTGATTACCTTGTATCTAAGCCTCTGCAGACTGCCCCCTTATTTCAGTTCATTTGACAGACTTGCATTTTAGACAATCAGTGCTCACTCCTCAGTACCCATTCCCCAGTTTTGCATAACTAACACAGTTATAATAATACACTTTTTACCTATGTAATTACCTTGTATCTAAGCCTCTGCAGACTGCCCCCTTATTTCAGTTCATTTGACAGACTTGCATTTTAGACAATCAGTGCTCACTCCTCAGTAAATTCACGTTCGTGGGCTCAATGTTATCTATATGAAACACATGAACTAATGCCCTCTAGTGGTGAAAAACGGTCAAAATTGCTTTCGGATTAGAGGCGGCCTTCAAGGTCTAAGAAATTAGCATATGAACCTCCTAGGTGTAGCTTTCAACTAAGAATACCAAGAGCACAAAGCAAAATTGGTGATAAAAGTAAATTGGAAAGTTGTTTAAAATTACATGACCTATTTGAATCATGAAAGGTTTTTTTGTTCTTGACTGTCCCTTTAAGAGGGACATTGTACACTAGATTTTTCTTTGCATAAATGTTTTGTATTTGATCCATTTATATAGCCCACCTGGGAGTGTTTTTGTAACAATGTATGGTTTTGCTTATTTTTTTATAACATTGTGCTTATTTTCAGACTCTTAAGCAAGCCCCACAGTGTCAGATGTATACACGCGTTTACAGAATCCTGTTGATTATGTTCATGTTATCTGTCTTTTCATATGCAGGGGAGGGGGGAGTGTCAGCATTCCCAGCCACTTTTAATGGGTGTCCCAGGATAACCTCATCAACCGTGCTAAACTGTAAGGTTTTATACTGGATTTATAGCAGTATCTGTGCATATTCTTCTTTATAGTAATGTCTTTTACATGCAGTAATGTGAAAATTGTTGTATAGTAGTGTCCGTTTAACAGTTTGCGCCCAACTCATTTTGCTTACATATTTGAATTATATTCCTGCAACTAGAAACTCATCCTCATGTCTAGAGACAGCCCAAGAGCAGTAATGCACTACTGGGACAAAGCAGAACATATCTGGTGAGCCAATAACAAAAAGGCATATGTACATATCTACCAATCACCGGTTGGGTCCCTGTACCCCATTACTTCTCTGGAGCTTACTTTGCAGGGGATAAATAGATAAAAAAAAAAGCCCCCAAAGATTTTGCGTGATTTTCACTTCAAACTGTTATGTCCTTTAAAGGACCACAAAATAAAGTAGATTTGCATAATCAACAAATACATGATGACAATGCAATAGCACCTAGTCTGAACTTCAAATGAGTAGTAGATTTTGTTTCAGACAAATTTCCAAGTTATGTCTATTTCTACTCCCACTGCATCATGTGACAGCCATCAGCCAATCACAAATGCATATACGTATATTCTGTGAATTCTTGCACATGCTCAGTAGGAGCTGGTGACGCAAAAAGTGTAAATATAAAAAGACTCTGCACCAAGTTGTTTAAAATTGCATGCTCTGAATAATGAAAGTTTAATTTTGACTTGAGTGTCCCTTTAAGTAAATATAATGTAACAAATCATGCAACTAGAAATACAAGATAGTTTTTCCTTATCTTTATGCATGCAAAGTTCTGTTTATTGATAAAAGTACATTACAGTGTAATGTTAAACAATCTTCAAGTGAAAGAGTTAACCGACTGTTGAATGCACTGCATTCCCTTCTAGTTAGAAAACAGTTCAAGATCTTGACCCTTCAATTCAAACAGCTCCAGACTTGTCCTTCGCTGGTAACACAACACACAGCTGGCTCAGTACTAGTGACAAGGACACCTGAGCAATACTAAACTTTTGCAAGAATGCAGTGTTTCAGATAATACAACAAAAGTTAATATAAACTTTTATTATACTACCCTGTGGCCTTGGGTTTCCGCTAGTCAGCTATATATTGGCTCGAGAGAAGGTATAGACAAACTTTCATTAACTGTCTATAGCAGTAAATACAAAACATTTATCATGTCTTGCTGTAGAATAAAACCTATCAGAAAAGTCTACATAGGTTGTTTGCTGCAAATGTTTTTCAACAGCCAAACCCCACCTACCACTTACCTTATTTGAAGGAGTCAATCTGGGGTTGAGTCTGCAGACAACAAGGCTAGTCAGTCATAATGATAGTATAAAGTGAATTGCTTTGCAGTTGTTATCAATTAAAGCCAATTAGGAAACAACAGGTAGCAGGCTTAGCCTGAAAGAGACACAATAATCATACGCTATATCAATTGAAAGTGATGAAGCATAACTGCAAAAAGCTGAAATGAAAATATCACCTGTACATCTCTATGTAAAAAAGGAAGATATTTGACCTCAAAATGTATTCAGCTCACCAGAGTAAGTGCTCTGTGACCAGTTATACTTCAGCTGCTGTCCAGCTGCAAGTTGAAAGAGAACAAAATTAAAAAAAAATCAGCATCAGCAGTGCTGAGGTCATGCTATGCTTTGCTGTGATTTCCTGAGATAAATATATATACTGTATATAATATATACATACATACACACACACACACACACATGATTTATCATTATATATTACCATCTCAAAGTGTTTAATGTCCCTTTAAACTGAATAGGAAAATAACATAACTTTGCCTACACATGCCAAATGCAAACTCAATTCCAAGTTCTGGTACTAGCATTCTGATTGGCTGCTTAAAATGTCTTTACAATGAGATGTGAATACTTAGGACATTTTTAGGTAAATATCTTCCTTTTTTACATAGAGATGTTCAGGTGACATTTTCTAGTCAGCATTTTACAGCTATGGTGCATCACTTTCAAGTGCTTCAACATTTAAGTATCATGTCGCTTTAAGAAGTCGGAAGGGTGCATTTCCAGCTTTAAAGGGACAGTCAACCCAAAATTTCAAATAGGGAATTCCTATAAACTTTCAAACGATTATTCATTTGAACTATAGCCTAATTTAGTAGCCTGAAGAGTTTCTAAGTTTTAGTACTTACTTTTGTTTAGTCTGGCTGTTTAAAATGTCTGCCTGCCCCCTCCCATATTTCGTCACCAGTATCTTCATGGTTGTGCAGCTCTAACAGGTCATTTTCGCCCATACACGCTCCGGGTTTTGCGCATGCGCAGTGTGCCGCTAATCCTGTAGGGGGAGGTTCTGTGAACTGAATTCCGGCTGCAGTTTCATTCCTATCCAATTTCCTCTTTGCTATATGGTAAGTAATTTTCATAATGCTACCTTTATTTATAATGCAAACGAAACAGTACAATGAAGGAAAACCAGCCAAATAGTGACTCAAATGCAGTATGCGGATAACATAACCATTCAGCAGTTTACTCTTGTGATTGCCACGCTGGGTTTGTATACACTGCTGTGTTATCCGCATACTGCATTTGAGTCACTATTTGGCCAGTTTTCCTTCATTGTACTGTTTCGTTTGCATTATAAATAAAAGGTAGCATTATGAAAATTACTTTGCTATATGGTAAGTCATTTTCATAATGCTACCTTTATTTATAATGCAAACGAAACAGAGGGACTGCACTGAGGGACTGCAGACTATCCACTCCCACTCTCCACCACATGAATGCATATTAGCTATAGCGGTCCTCCACACACCAAGCCATGATCACATCCACACTAGTCACCTCCTGTGAAACGGATCAAGCCCTCTTTATGTAATTCACTCACAGCAGATATCATATGCCCAGACCTTCTCCGCAACACTTCACACAAGACCCTATCTGCAACTTAGTGTTTATTTCTGGTATTTAATGCAGAAAAATCTCTCATCATTGTGGATCAAGTGTAATCTGCTCCCAAAAGCAACACCATAATATCTGTACTAAGTGTTTCAATTAAATCACAAACAAAAATACCAGAAATAAACACTAAGTTGCAGGTAGGGCTTGGTGGTGTGTGGATGACCGGTATAGCTGATATGCATTCATGTAGTGGAGAGTGGGAGCTATAGCAGTCAACCACACACCACCAAGCCAAGATCACATCCACACTAGTCACCTCCTGTGAAACGGATCAAGCCCTCTTTATGTAATTCACTCACAGCGGATATCATATGCCCAGACCTTTTCCGCAACACTTCACACAAGACCCTACCTGCAACTTAGTGTTTATTTCTGGTATTTTTGTTTGTGATTTAATTGAAACACTTAGTACATATATTATGGTGTTGCTTTTGGGAGCAGATTACACTTTATCCACAATGATGAGATATTTTTTTGCATTAATACTAAATATAAATGCATTTATATTAAATACCAGAAATAAACACTAAGTTGCAGGTAGGGTCTTGTGTGAAGTGTTGCGGAGAAGGTCTGGGCATATGATATCTGCTATGAGTGAATTACACAAAGAGGGCTTGATCCGTTTCACAGGAGGTGACTAGTGTGGATGTGATCATGGCTTGGTGTGTGGAGGACCGCTATAGCTGATATGCATTCATGTGGTGGAGAGTGGGAGTGGATAGTCTGCAGTCCCACAGTGCAGTCCCTCTGTTTCGTTTGCATTATAAATAAAGGTAGCATTATGAAAATTACTTACCATATAGCAAAGTAATTTTCATAATGCTACCTTTTATTTATAATGCAAACAAAACAGTACAATGAAGGAAAACTGGCCAAATAGTGACTCAAATGCAGTATGCGGATAACACAGCAGTGTATACAAACCCAGCGTGGCAATCACAAGAGTAAACTGCTGAATGGTTATGTTATCCGCATACTGCATTTGAGTCACTATTTGGCTGGTTTTCCTTCATTGTACTGTTTCATTTGCATTATAAATAAAGGTAGCATTATGAAAATTACTTACCATATAGCAAAGAGGAAATTGGATAGGAATGAAACTGCAGCCGGAATTCAGTACACAGAACCTCCCCCTACAGCATCAGCGGCACACTGCGCATGCGCAAAACCCGGGAGCGTGTACTGGCGAAAATGACCTGTTAGAGCTGCACAACCATGAAGATACTGGTGACGAAATATGGGAGGGGGCAGGCAGACATTTTAAACAGCCAGACTAAACAAAAGTAAGTACTAAAACTTAGAAACTCTTCAGGCTACTAAATTAGGCTATAGTTCAAATTAGGGCTGCACGATTAATTGCAAATGCGATTTTAAAACCGCGATTAATCGCCGCGATTTTACAACCGCGAGGAGTCGCGATTTTTTCCTACATAAAAAATTCCTTTAGAAGTGGCTGTAATGCATTCATTTATTTGTGATTTCTTGCAAACCAGCTCCATCTAGTGGTTGCTTTTAGCACACATTTGTAAAAATGGCTCTTTTACTTTCACTTTCTGTTCGGAGAAGCAGCTGATCAATCTAGAAATCTAAAAGCAGAGCCCATGCAGGAATGAAGAGCAGAGAAAGCCACTTACTTATATTCCCCCATAGGGACATCTGCAGTCTGAAACTTAGGTTATGTAAACATTATGGAACCTCCCACACAATCTCCTGCTCTCTGAGAAACGGCTTAAATGCATAGCAGATGCAGTTAACCCCACGGCTCCCAAAAAGGCTAAAACTACAGTCCCCTCTGCTATTAGCTGCTGGGTTAACTTAACTGCATCTACAATGTATTTTATATCAGCAAGGCACAGCATTTCTGAAAGGAGCAGCCACCCACCCCTCCTGCAATATGCCTGAAATGGATTCCTGGACAGGAGCAGGGCTCATTTTCAGTCAAATTAAAATGTTAAAAAAGAAGAAGAAAAAAAATATTATATATATATATATATATATATATGTGTGTGTGTGTGTGTGTGTGTGTATGTGTGTGTGTGTGTGTGTGTATATGTGGCTTACACTGCTTCATTTGTTAATCATACCACTGTCCACAGTTAGAATGACTTTCCAAGAAAACATGACAATGTTGTGTGTCATAAGACCTAATAACTGGCTAGTGGCTACTATTTAATCACATCACAGGCAGCAAATTTTTTTTTTTTTTAATTTTGTGGTTTGTATTTTTATGCTTCAATAGTGTATTGGACATTGAGAAACATGTACATTAAGATTCCGTAGTGTTAAATAAACTTTATAATGCAAAATGAAGATTTTATAGTCATTTATAAGAAAATCGCAATTAAATCGCAATCGCGTTTTTTTAAAAAAAAATGTGTTTGTTTTTTTTGCCCATATCGCCCAGCCCTAGTTCAAATGAATAATCGTTTGAAAGTTTATAGGAATTCCCTATTTGAAATTTTGGGTTCACTGTCCCTTTAAGGGTCAGAAAATCTACAAATAGAGATAAATTGCACAAAATGAGGGTAATGTTTTATAAAAATCAATCTTTTACTGTCCCTTTAAGACTTCTACACCTTTGGCGTTTTGGTTATTATATTATAACTAGGGCTGCAACTAACATAATTATTAATGTGGCTGTTTAGAACAAAACTAAGAGAGAGATGGAAGGTAGGAGGGATTTTAAACTCTGATATGTGTTCTTGACCTCCTCCTAGTGGCGGGAAATATATCACATATGTTATGTAGGACTGTGGACCATCATCATCATTTTACGAAAGAAAGTATATTAATATAACTATGGTGGTTACGCAAAACTGGGGAATGGGTAATAAAAGCATTTTTTTTTTATCTTTTTAAACAATAGCAATTTTGAAGTGGACTGTCCTTTTAAACTCTTAAACTAGCATATATCATCAATTAAACATTGTATTGCACACAAAATGCTCAGAAATAATTTAACACGATTTACAAGGTTTTGCAAATGAAGAGCAATGCATGTAAAGGGAAACTCATACTCCTGCCCTAAGTAAACCAATGTTTGTTTGTTTGTTTTTATACTTGCAAAAGCATGTCCCTCTCTAACAGGATACAGGCCTGATTCGTCAGTACTGCAGTATTCATTTTAATTTAAAAGGTACACAGCTTTTGCTTTCCAGGCAAATAAATATTTTAAACATGTATAAATGCTGCTCTTTGATATGCACATATGTTTTTTCAAACAATGTCCATTTAAAGGGACAGTAAGGACAAAATTAAAGGGACAGTCAAGTCCAAATAAAAAAAAATCATGATTCAAATAGGGCATGTAATTTTAAATAACTTTCCAACTTACTTTATTCACCAATTTTGCTGTTATTTTGGTATTCTTAGTTGAAAGCTAAACCTAGGAGGTTCATATGCTAATTTCTTAGACCTTGAAGGCCACCTCTAATCTAAATGCATTTTGACAGTTTTTCACCACTTGAGGGTGCTAGTTCATTTGTTTCATATAGATAACATTGAGCACATGCATGTGAATTTACTGAGGAGTGAGCACTTATTGGCTAAAATGCAAGTCTGTCAAAATAACTGAAATAAGGGGGCAGTCTGCAGAGGCTTAGATACAAGGTAATTACAGAGGTAAAACATGTATTATTATAACTGTGTTGGTTATGCAGAACTGGGGAATGGGTAATTAAGGGATTATCTATCTTTTAAAGCAACAAACATTCTGGTGTTGACTGTCCATTTAAACTTTCATAATTCAGAGATAACATAGCATTTTAAATAATATCCCAATTTACTTCTATTATCTAATTTGCTTCATTCTATTGGTATCCTTTGTTGTAAATCATAGCTAGGTAGTTCAGGAGCAGCAATGCTGATTGGCAGCTACACATATATTGTCATTGGCTCACCTGATATGTCCAGCTATCTCCCAGCCGTGCACTGCTGCCCCTTCAACAAGGTATACCATTAGAATGAAACACATTGGATAATATAAGCAAATTAGGAAGTTTTTCTAAATTGCATGTCTATCTAAATCGTGAAAGACAAATTTTGGGTTTTATGTCCCTTTAAAGCACTCAGTGACAGTTTAGAAATATTTATCTTTTTATTATCGCTCTACTTCATCAAAACCACGCATGCGGAGATATAAACAGCAATGAACACTGAGGGCTGCGTAGAGCCTGCTTAGTTAACACAGTAACAGTGTGAATAGCCTCTAAAGGTCCAGTGTGACATTATCTTGATTTAAGTTACAAACCTACTGCTACTACTCACTCCACACTCCCACACTGCCTTAAATGTAAAAGGCTTTGTTACATCGGGGAACTTTCTGGTCATTTATTTATTTATAAAGCTACAACTTAGGACTAGTTTCCACTGAGGTGGTAAAGTTTGGAAACTGGTGGTAACATAAAAAATCTCCATAGACTTTAATGGAGATAAATGTTTTTTCTCACCAGTTTCCACAATTTACCACCTCAATGGAAATGAGCCCTTAATCGGGCTCTGTAATAGTATGTAGAAATGCATCTATATACTATGCTCCTGATACAGATGGCTCTAAGAAAATGTAACGTAGTTAGAGATTATCTTTGATCCACAGCACTTAAATGAGTCAGACAGGACCAGATAGAGATAATCTTTTTTTGATATTAAGCTTGTGACACTTCCATAACTAATAATATCAGAGGGATCTTTTTTAACGTTCCTAAGTGCAACACACAAATTTTGCAAAGGACCCCGCCGTGCAGAGAATTTACCAGAAAGAAACAATAAGACCCTTTCTTTCCAGTTGCAAAGTTCAAATCATTGTTTCTCAGCCCGTGGTACATATACCCCGGGGTTACCTGAGCCTTGGTAAGGAGTACTCAGTGACTTGCTGTTTTATTATTTTTTGCACATATTTTGGGGTATGCACAATTGACTCTTTTTTTTAACCTAATATTCACATGTTGCAGTAGGTGGTACTTAAGGCAAAATTGTATACCTTTAGGGGTACTTGTGACAAAAAATGTGAGGAACGCTGGTTAAACAAGACATGATAAGCAAAGGTTGAAGATATGGAAAGTGATGTAGGATAGATCTAAAAAGCTGACTAGAAAATATCACCTGAACATCCACTGTAGAGAGACTTTAGGCAGGATGCTAGCCACAGGACTTGCTAGGGGTGTGCATCTTGCATGTTATTTTCCTATTAAGTTTAAGGAAGTTTACTATGAAATATCATCAGTGAAATCCCATGAGATAACAGCAAAGCAAAGCATGACCTCAGCACTGCTGAAGCCGTGATGCTGATCAGCAGCTGAAGTACAACTGTTCACAGAGCACTTACTCTGGTGAGCTGAAGAAATGTTGAGGTAAAATATCTTCCCCTTTTTACATAGAGATGTTCAGGTGATATTTACTTGTCAGATGTTTACAGTTTTGCTGTATCACTTTCAAGTGATTTATCAAATAAGAATTATGTCCCTTTAAGTGATGTCTAACACACAAATACACACACACACACACACAATATATTGGCAATTTAACACTGCACTGCAACAAATCTGCATACAAAATATTTTTACAGCAGTATAATTGGCCTTTATTATCAATAGACAAACATGTCAATCACCCAGAATGTCATTTTATAGCTTCACTAAAGTGACCAAATGTAAGTGTCAGTATTGCCATGTCTAAAGTGCTTTTATTCACACTGTACTCTCAGGTCACACACCACAGTGGTCCAATTATATTTATAGGTTGGCTGTACATACTGCTTTAAATGGGACAGGTAAGTCAAAATTAAACTTAAATGGTTTATATCAGTAATGACCAACGTCCCAACACACGGGGGCCTTAGATAAAAATGTTAGCAGCCTTAAGGACCGTATATACATTTATGGCTATAAAAACAAACAAATAATATATTTCCTAATTATGTTCAGTGGCACAGGGCTAGGTTTATGTTAGGTTGCAAGGTACCCTCTATATGCTGCTCTTTTTTGAGTTGTGGTCACCCAAAGGCACCCATTTCTATTTACAATTTTTCCTGGGGTTAGAAAAACTAGGACGACCATTGTTATTTCAACTTTTTCCCAGGGGGCACAAAAGCTAGTGCAGAGGGACACATAAAGCCCTTAACATAGCATGTCATTTTAAACAATTTACTTGTATTATCAAACTTGCTTTGTTCTCTTGGTAACCTTTATTGAAAAGTAGACTCAGCTGAAGCAATGCACTTTTGGCAAATAAACACACTTGGTGAGACACTGACAAGAGGCATAGATATGCAGCCACCAATTACCAGCTAGTTTCCAGTAATGGCTAATCTTCTACCTAGGTATGCTCTCCAAAAAGCACACCAAGCAAGCAACGCAAATTTAAAAATGTTGTTTCAAGTTGCGTGCTTATCTAAATAATGAAAGATATTTCTGGGGTTTCATGTCTCTTTAATAGTGACATGCATAAATACATTATTTGCAGGGAAATTACACTACCCACATAATCTGCATGGGCAGAACAGCCTTGGAAGAAATCAAAATGAATGGATTAATTCTCTGATATTAGAGGAAGCTGTTATACACCCTTGTACGTGACAAATATTTAACAAGATGGGTCCTCTGACTGCAAAAATACCACAGATATAATTTGCATGATAAATAATTGTTTGCTGATAAAACCTTTGCAATATTCTATAAAGAAGTCCTTCCTATATAATAGCACAACTTTTTTTCCAGGAAATTAAGATAGAACATTTGTTGTAAATTCATTAGTACTGTAAAAGACAGGATTCATTAAAAGTTATTTTTTTAGTCTTTAGCCAAGACAACAATATAAAAGACTTCTGATCTATTTGATGGCTTTCTTGCATTTAAATGTAGCTACATCTCATTATGCTAACAAGACGATTTATACAAATGAAATGGTCATTTGCTTGGGCACATCTTTTGCTAGTGTTCAATATAAAACATAAAGGGTCACACTTATTTAATGATAGAATACTGGAAACATGGAGCTATTTGTCCCCAGCATTATCGTTTTAAACGTCTGTCACAAAAGGTCTCCTTGCACCTACATTTTACAGCAAGATCTTCGGTTTCTTTGTGCATGCACCTGGTGCCAGTCTCTGAGCATAGGGTAAACTGATTAGTGCAAAAACTGCAGAAGCTTAGAAGGCGCTAAGCAACATGCACCAGAACATTTCAGCCGTTTGTGGTTTTAAACCCTATAGTCTTGCCATTAAAGGGACATTCAAATGTGTAAAAGGGGTTAAACACATAGTTAAAATCAGCTTCACTGCAGCAATACACTGGGAGCTAGCTGAACACATCTGGTAAGCCAATGGCAAGAGAGAAATATGCGTAGCCACCAATCACCAGCTAGATCACTGTAGACCATTACTGTTCCCGAGCCTACCTAAGTAAGCTTTTCAACCAAGGATACTATCAGAACAAAGTAAATTTGATAATAGTAGTGAATTAAAAAGTGTCTTAAAATTGCATGATCTATTGCATGTTTAGTTTTGACTTTCTGTTCCTTTAATTAATCGACTGATTGAGCAGATAGCAGTAACCAGTAATACAGGATGTCCGGGTCCTTCTAGCAATGCATCAAACCAACCAACTCAGACCTTCCTGTTACTGACCAAGCCCAGGTTAGTAAATATGAAATTAAATCAGAGAGATAAAACTATATATTTTTTTTATTAAAATTATATTACAAAAGATGCATTTTATACAAAAACTCACATATATATTTTGTATGTAGCATGAAGTGAGGAATATCAAAATAATAAGTTGTATAATAAACATATAAGGCTAGAACGTTTGCACCCAAGCGATAAGGGGTATATCGAGAGGGTTTGGGCTTGTCAGGCTTATCGCTCGTATTACGAGTTTAAAGTATACGTTATCGCATGGGCGCAATCGAGAATTTCACTAAAATTACCACCGCGACCTCAGAGCTCTGGTTAACTGTTTGACAAAACATAAAGTGTCACAAAACACATCAAAAATACATTACAAAGTACAGTTACACTCATAATAACGCCATCTAATAAAAATAATTAAAAAATAATATTGCACACATAAGTTATAAAGGCTCAAAGATAGGAGGTGTTAAAAAAAAGGCTGCTAAGGGCTTTAACAGAGATATGTCTATATATATATGTGCATATGGATTTATATGTTTATATATGTATTTACAGACATATACACACATAAATACATAAATACATGTGTGAACATATATAGAAGTGCATTGGATCCTTCTGCAGTTAAGAAGATAAAAAGATATTAAAGCATATTTATGCAATATTCATATTTAATTTAAGGTTTTAACTATGTATTTATTGTAAATATTTTACATTCCCGTGTTCTGCACATTAGGGGAATATGTTCTATGTATTTTTAAATATTTAAATATATATATATATATATATATATATATATATATATATATATATATATACACATACACAGTGGATATAAAAAAAGTCTACACACCCCTGTTAAAATGTCAGGTTTCTGTGATGTAAAAAAAATGAGACAAAGATAAATCATTTCAGAACTTTTCCACCTTTAATGTGACCTATAAACTGTACAACTCAATTGAAAAACAAACTGAAATATTTTAGGTAAAGGGAAATACAAATAAAAAAATAAAATAATATGGTTGCATAAGTGTGAACACCCTTTTATAACTGGGGATGTAGCTGTGTTCAGAATTAAGCAATCACTTTCAAAATCATGTTAAATAGGAGTCAGTACACACCTGTCATCATTTAAAGTGCCTCTGATTAATCCCAAATAAAGTTCAGCTTTTCTAGTAGGTCTTTCCTGACATTTTGTTAGTCGCATCCTACAGCAAAAGCCATGGTCCGCAGAGAGCTTCTAAAGCATCAGAGGGATCTCATTGTTAAAAGGTATTAGTCAGCAGAAGGGTACAAAAGAATTTCCAAGGCATTAGATATACCATGGAACACAGTGAAGACAGTCTTCATCAAGTGAAGAAAATATGGTGCAACAGTGACATTACCAAGAACTGGATGTCCCTCCAAAATTGATGACAAGACAAGAAGAAAACAGGTCTGGGAGGCTGCCAAGAGGCCTACAGCAACATTAAAGGAGCTGCAGGAATATCTGGCAAGTACTGACTGTGTGGTACATGTGACAACAATCGCCCGTATTCTTCACATGTCTGGGCTATGGGGTAGAGTGGCAAGACGGGAGCCTTTTCTTACAAAAAAAAAACATCCAAGCGCGGCTAAATTTTGCAAAAACACATCTGAAGTTTCCCAGCATGTTGCAAAAGGTGTTCTGGTCTGATGAAACCAAAGTTGAACTTTTTGGCCATAATTCCAAAAGATATGTTTTGCGCAAAAACAACACTGCATATCACCAAAAGAACACCATACCCACAGTGAAGCATGGTGGTGTCAGCATCATGCTTTGGGGCTGTTTTTCTTCAGCTGGAACTGGGGCCTTAGTTAAGGTAGAGGGAATAATGAACAGTTCCAAATACCAGACAATATTGGCACAAAACCTTCAGGCTTCTGCTAGAAAGCTGAACATGAAGAGGAACTTCATCTTTCAGATTGAAAACGACCCAAAGCATACATCCAAATCAACAAAGGAATGGCTTCACCAGAAGAAGATTAAAGTTTTGGGATAGCCCAGCCAGAGCCCAGACCTGAATCCAATTCAAAATCTGTGGGGTGATCTGAAGAGGGGTGTGCACGGGAGATGCCCTCACAATCTGACAGATTTGGAGTGATTTTGCAAAGAAGAGTGGGCAAATCTTCCCAAGTCAAAATGTGCCATGCTGAAAAACTCATACCCAAAAAGACTGAGTGCTGTAATAAAATCAAAAGGTGCTTCAATAAAGTATTAGTTTAAGGGTGTTCACACTTATGCAACCATATCATTTTAGTTTTTTAGTTTTCTTTCCCTTTACCTAAAAGATTTCAGTTTATTTTTCAATTGAGTTGTACAGTTTATAGGTCACATTAAAGCTGGAAAAAGTTCTGAAATGATTTATCTTTGTCTCATTTTTTTACATCACAGAAACCTGACATTTTAACAGGGGTGGTTATATCCACTGTATACACACATACCAAAAAAAAACATCAGATGTATGTAGAAATATTTATTTATGAATAAATAGAACATATTCTGTTACGTGCAGAACATTGTAATGTGAAATATTCATATTTTCATGTCAGGTTAGCGCACATGAGAATATGCAACCATATTTGCTCGAAAGTGGGTTTTTTTTCTTCATTAAATGTCATTGGGGAATATGTGAATGCGCAAAAATCTAACTTCTAGCGCAATAACGCTCAAGCGGGAGCATTAATTTGTGCTCCACTCGTAATCTGCCCCATAGACAGATATAGTCAAATTGCTTACTCATTAAGTATTCTATTCATGGCTGGAAAAAGAAATTACTCATCATATACAGTCATCAAAAAGGCAGATTCATAAAACATCATCCATGAGAGACACTTTGAGATATATATATATATATATATAAAACACAACATTTTTCTTTCATTATTCAGATAGAGAACCTGCAGACCGTATTTAACAAGCAGCGGTCATTAGACCACTGCTTCCCTAACTTTTCACCACCTCTTAGGTGGCGAATTTCAATCTCCCCAGTCTCGTCCGATGGGGAGATTGACAGCTCCTGCCCGCAAAATAGCGCTCTTGTGCAATGCTGAATTCCGTGAATTCCGGCAGCAGAATTCAGCCGCCAGAGGTGAGCTGCGGATGACAGGGGCGCGTATGTGCTCCCCTATCCGCCGCAGCTTCATAAATCGACCTCAATGTGCTGCATATACGTGCACACTCCTGATTTAACCTACCTGTTTTTCAACAAAGGATAACAAGAAAATGAAGAAAGCTTGCTAATAGAAGTAAATTGTTAAGTTGTTTAAATTGTATGTTCTGTCTGAATCACAAAATGAAAATGTGGAGTTTATGTCCCAGAAAAAATACAGGTGCACTCTTGAGCATTGCCCTGTGTCGATCTGCAAGTGCCCAAGTCCTCTAAGCCCCACATACCATACTGAAGTCCGATGTAGAGATAAATGCGCATGTTATGTAGAAAGAGTGTTGTGTGCAAATGGGTAAAAAAAAAGCTGTTCGGTTTATACAATAGAGAGCAGTGGGAAAGAACAGTCAGTTTTCTAATTTACTGCCTTCCCTCGTGTCACAAAGCAAACAGCTGCTCACATTTCTGTGAGGAAACAGGCACTCCTCTTTGCTATGTTTCCCTGACAGAAAAATAACTGTCAGTTGGAATGACATTAAGTGTTTGTGTGCATTTGTGTGACAGACTGTCATGTAGAAAAACAAATAGTCATCACAGTCTACATTCCTCACACAAAGATTTAGCCAATACTAACACTGCAGGAGAATCACGTTGTAAAACTGAGACTTGTCATTGTACAGATATTTCATGCACTTGCACTGTACCTGCAATACGATTGAAACAGCAGAATAGCTCTATTGCATGTCTAAGGAATTGGGGGGCTGTATCACTCTAATTGTTCCTAACACATCTAATGGAAATGATTTCCTTTATCTACTAGCTATTCTGTAAGGATTTCTGTCCCATCACTGAACTTACTCAATTATTATTTGTTCTAGTACTTTTTTGTCATGAAAAATGCTCACTTTCTGAGTTTCTCCCTCCAAGCTATACATATTAAAGGGACACAAAAGTCAGAATTAAACGCTCATGGTTCAGATAGAGCATGTATTTTTTAAGATACTTTTCAATTTACTTCTATTATCAAATGTACTTCATCTTCTTGGTATCCATTGTTGAAAAGCATATCTAGGTGTGCTCAGTAAAGGCAATGTACTACGGTGAGCTACTTGGTTATTGCTGGCTACACACACATGCCTCTTGCCATTAGCTTATCAGCTAACTAGCTAGCTCCCAGTAGTACATAAAAGTGCAAAAAGAAAATGGTCTAATACATTATATGATCTTATTATTGCACTACTGCTTGCATAGAACTATGTGTTCAACACTTCTACAAAAGGTGTTTAAGCTCCAAGATAGTAATGCACTACTGGGAATTAGCTGAAGCCACCTGGTGAGCCAATGACAAGAGGCATATGTGTGTAATATGTGTGTAACTCCCAGTAGTCCATTGCTGTTGCTAAGCCTACTTAGCTATGTTTTTCAATAAAGGAAACCAAGAGAACATAGGTAAATGTTCTAACAAAAGCAAATTACAAATTCTATTAAAACTGCATGCTCTATCTGAAATATGACAATTTAATTTTGACATTCATGTCCCTTTAACCTGCTCTTGAGTAAACTCGAATTACAACAAAACTCCTACTTGAGCACAGACTCCTGTTCCTTACGGTCTCCTGCTTTAGCACAGAGTCCTGTTCCTAACCATCTCCTACTTGACCAGTCACGTTCCTAGCAATTTCCTGCTTGACCACAGATTCACGTTCCTAACAATCTTCTGCTTTAGCACAGACTACCATTCTTAACCATCACTTCCTTGAGCACAGTCTTCCATTCCTAACCATACCATGCTTGACCACAGACTCAAATTTCTAACAATCTCCTGCTTGAGCACAGACTTCCAATCCTAACCATATCCTGCTTGATCACAGACTCTTGTTCCTAACAATCTCCTGCTTGAGCACAGACTCACATTCCTAACCATCTCCTGCATGGCCACAGACTCTTGTTCCTAACAATCTCCTGCTTGAGCACAGACTCCCAATCCTAACCATCTCCTGTTTGGCCACAGACTCTTGTTCCTAACAATCTCCTGCTTGAGCACAGACTCCCAATTCTAACAATTTTCTGCTAGGCCACAGACTCTTGTTCCTAACAATCTCCTGCTTGAGCACAGACTCACATTCCTAACCATCTCCTGCATGGCCACAGACTCTTGTTCCTAACAATCTCCTGCTTGAGCACAGACTCACATTCCTAACCATTTCCTGCTTGAGCAGAGACTCCCATTCCTAACCATCTCCTGCTGGAGCACAGACTTCCATTCCTATCCATCTCCTGCTTGAGCACAGACTCCCAATTCCTAACTATCTCCACAGATTTCTACTCCAGACTATCTCCTGCTTAATTTCTGCTTGAGTACAGATTCCATCTCAAAATCCACACTGCTTTTACAAAGCGATTTAATACCCTGTGTGACTTGAGGACAGTGTTGGTGCACCACTTGTAAGGTAGACTGGGGTTCACAACCTTATCTAATATTTCCAAGCAGCCAGACCTGTCCAAGTAGACTGTGACTTAATTTAGATGATCAAGCACAACAACAACAAAATTTGACAGCATCTTGGGATGCTACTTTTAACTTTTGCCATGGTAGGCATTGCCAGTTATTATGCCTGAAACAAAGTCTAGCTTATCACTTATGGGAAATGTGTGAATATAACATTTGTATTTAAAGTTATAGTTTACTGATATGTTACCTCCTTTCTCTAGTGAAAGAGCAGGTACATCTTGTTTTATATCTTACTAAGCTCCATATTAAGCCATGACTGATCAGAAAGGCCTTAACTATGCGGAGGAGGACAAGGAATTTCTAGTCTAATAACAATTTAGGATTTTAATTCTACTATTAGAACAAAAAAGGAGCAGTTTCATTCAGGAGGAGTGACTAGTGATTATGTGGTGTGGTGTTAGGTTTCCAGAAGACCTCAATGATATCAAGATATTTTGCAGGTGTAGGAGTATAATTAATGGTTGCCAATGGTTGTAAAGTAAAAATCTCTTTCTAACAGTTAATACTGTCCAGGGTTAGACAAAAACTTTTAGGAGCCAGAATGAACTTCAAAGCACTCATTCCTGAACCATTTCTCAGCTACTTTGCTTACTATATTTAAACATTAAAGGGACAGTATACACTCATTTTCATATAACTGCATGTAATAGACACTCCTATAAAGAATAAGATGCACAGATACTGATATAAAAATCCAGTATAAGCTCTGTTGAAAAGGTAGCTGGAAAGCCCACTGCTAGTGGGAAATAAGACACTTCCCCCCTCCCCCTTCTTTTGCATATAAAAAGACCATTTACACAAACAGGAGCAAGCTAGAGATGGTAGCTGACGGTATTTTCATAAAACTTTGGGGCTTGGTTAGGAGTCTGAAAATCAGAGCAATGTTCTTTAAAAATAAGCAAAACTATACATTTTTTTTTAGAAAAAAAACTTCATGGGCTATATAAATAGATCATCTACAAAACATTTATGCAAAGAAAAAATGAGTGTATAATGTCCCTTTAATAGCGGTGCTTCTGAGTTACCCAAATAAAATGCTTTGTTTTGAGCAGGCTAGGCACTGATATAAAATCATCTTTGTCTGCGGAAATATTCCAAAAATACAAGACAATAGAGAATTATATTTTCTGTTATTTTATGGTAAACATGAGTGCTGCAGTCAGTCATTTCTAAACATCTTGTGGTTTGACATTTAAAAAACAGAATTTATGTTTACCTGATAAATTACTTTCTCCAACGGTGTGTCCGGTCCACGGCGTCATCCTTACTTGTGGGATATTCTCTTCCCCAACAGGAAATGGCAAAGAGCCCAGCAAAGCTGGTCACATGATCCCTCCTAGGCTCCGCCTTCCCCAGTCATTCGACCGACGTAAAGGAGGAATATTTGTATAGGAGAAATCATATGATACCGTGGTGACTGTAGTTAGAGAAAATAAATCATCAGACCTGATTAAAAAACCAGGGCAGGCCGTGGACCGGACACACTGTTGGAGAAAGTAATTTATCAGGTAAACATAAATTCTGTTTTCTCCAACATAGGTGTGTCCGGTCCACGGCGTCATCCTTACTTGTGGGAACCAATACCAAAGCTTTAGGACACGGATGATGGGAGGGAGCAAATCAGGTCACCTAGATGGAAGGCACCACGGTTTGCAAAACCTTTCTCCCAAAAATAGCCTCAGAAGAAGCAAAAGTATCAAATTTGTAAAATTTGGTAAAAGTGTGCAGTGAAGACCAAGTCGCTGCCTTACATATCTGATCAACAGAAGCCTCGTTCTTGAAGGCCCATGTGGAAGCCACGGCCCTAGTGGAATGAGCTGTGATTCTTTCAGGAGGCTGCCCTCCGGCAGTCTCATAAGCCAATCTGATGATGCTTTTAAGCCAAAAAGAGAGAGAGGTAGAAGTTGCTTTCTGACCTCTTCTTTTACCAGAATAAACAACAAACAAGGAAGATGTTTGTCTGAAATCCTTTGTAGCCTCTAAATAGAATTTTAGAGCACGAACTACATCCAAATTGTGCAACAAACGTTCCTTCTTTGAAACTGGATTCGGACACAAAGAAGGTACGACTATCTCCTGGTTAATATTTTTGTTAGAAACAACTTTCGGAAGAAAACCAGGTTTAGTACGCAAAACCACCTTATCTGCATGGAACCCCAGATAAGGAGGAGAACACTGCAGAGCAGATAACTCTGAAACTCTTCTAGCAGAAGAAATTGCAACCAAAAACAAAACTTTCCAAGATAATAACTTGATATCAACGGAATGTAGGGGTTCAAACGGAACCCCCTGAAGAACTGAAAGAACTAAATTAAGACTCCAAGGAGGAGTCAAAGGTTTGTAAACAGGCTTGATTCTAACCAGAGCCTGAACAAAAGCTTGGACATCTGGCACAGCCGCCAGCTTTTTGTGAAGTAAAACAGATAAAGCAGAAATCTGTCCCTTCAAAGAACTTGCAGATAATCCTTTCTCTAAACCTTCTTGAAGAAAGGATAGAATCTTAGGAATTTTTATCTTGTTCCATGGGAATCCTTTAGATTCACACCAACAGATATATTTTTTCCATATTTTATGGTAGATTTTTCTAGTTACAGGCTTTCTGGCCTGAACAAGAGTATCAATGACAGAATCTGAGAACCCTCGCTTTGATAAAATCAAGCGTTCAATCTCCAAGCAGTCAGTTGGAGTGAGGCCAGATTCGGATGTTCGAACGGACCTTGAACAAGAAGGTCCTGTCTCAAAAGGTAGCTTCCATGGTGGAGCCGATGACATATTCACCAGATCTGCATACCAAGTCCTGCGTGGCCACGCAGGAGCTATCAAGATCACCGATACCCTCTCCTGTTTGATCCTGGCTACCAGCCTGGGAATGAGAGGAAAGGGTGGGAACACATAAGCTAGGTTGAAGCTCCAAGGTGCTACTAGTGCATCCACTAGAGTCGCCTTGGGATCCCTGGATCTGGACCCGTAGCAAGGAACCTTGAAGTTCTGACGAGACGCCATCAGATCCATGTCTGGAATGCCCCACAATTGAATTATTTGGGCAAAGATTTCCGGATGGAGTTCCCCCTCCCCCGGATGAAATGTCTGACGACTCAGAAAATCCGCTTCCCAATTTTCCACTCCTGGGATGTGGATTGCAGACAAGTGGCAGGAGTGAATCTCCGCCCATTGAATTATTTTGGTCACTTCTTCCATCGCCAGGGAACTCCTTGTTCCCCCCTGATGGTTGATATACGCAACAGTCGTCATGTTGTCTGATTGAAACCTTATGAATTTGGCCTTTGCTAGCTGAGGCCAAGCCTTGAGAGCATTGAATATCGCTCTCAGTTCCAGAATATTTATCGGGAGAAGAGATTCTTCCCGAGACCAAAGACCCTGAGCTTTCAGGGGTTCCCAGACCGCGCCCCAGCCCACCAGACTGGCGTCGGTCGTGACAATGACCCACTCTGGTCTGCGGAAGCTCATCCCTTGTGACAGGTTGTCCAGGGTCAGCCACCAACGGAGTGAATCTCTGGTCCTCTGATCTACTTGTATCGTCGGAGACAAGTCTGTATAATCCCCATTCCACTGACTGAGCATGCACAGTTGTAATGGTCTTAGATGAATTCGCGCAAAAGGAACTATGTCCATTGCCGCGACCATCAAACCTATTACTTCCATGCACTGCGCTATGGAAGGAAGAAGAACAGAATGAAGTACTTGACAAGAGCTTAGAAGTTTTGATTTTCTGGCCTCTGTCAGAAAAATCCTCATTTCTAAGGAGTCTATTATTGTTCCCAAGAAGGGAACTCTTGTTGACGGAGATAGAGAACTTTTTTCTACGTTCACTTTCCACCCGTGAGATCTGAGAAAGGCCAGGACAATGTCCGTATGAGCCTTTGCTTGTGGTAGAGACGACGCTTGAATCAGTATGTCGTCCAAGTAAGGTACTACTGCAATGCCCCTTGGTCTTAGCACCGCTAGAAGGGACCCTAGTACCTTTGTGAAAATTCTTGGAGCAGTGGCTAATCCGAATGGAAGTGCCACAAACTGGTAATGCTTCTCCAGAAAGGCGAACCTTAGGAACCGATGATGTTCCTTGGGATAGGAATATGTAGATACGCATCCTTTAAATCCACCGTGGTCATGAATTGACCTTCCTGGATGGTAGGAAGAATTGTCCGAATGGTTTCCATTTTGAACGATGGAACCTTGAGAAATTTGTTTAGGATCTTGAGATCTAAGATTGGTCTGAATGTTCCCTCTTTTTTGGGAACTATGAACAGATTGGAGTAGAATCCCATCCCTTGTTCTCCTAATGGAACAGGATGAATCACTCCCATTTTTAACAGGTCTTCTGCACAATGTAAGAATGCCTGTCTTTTTATGTGGTCTGAAGACAATTGAGACCTGTGGAACCTCCCCCTTGGGGGTAGCTCCTTGAATTCCAGAAGATAACCTTGGGAGACTATTTCTAGCGCCCAAGGATCCAGAACATCTCTTGCCCAAGCCTGAGCGAAGAGAGAAAGTCTGCCCCCCACCAGATCCGGTCCCGGATCGGGGGCCAACATCTCATGCTGTCTTTGTAGCAGTGGCAGGTTTCTTGGCCTGCTTACCTTTGTTCCAGCCTTGCATTGGCCTCCAGGCTGGCTTGGTTTGAGAAGTATTACCCTCTTGCTTAGAGGATGTAGAACTTGGGGCTGGTCCGTTTCTGCGAAAGGGACGAAAATTTGGTTTATTTTTAGCCTTAAAAGACCTATCCTGAGGAAGGGCGTGGCCCTTACCCCCAGTGATATCTGAAATAATCTCTTTCAAGTCAGGGCCAAACAGCGTTTTCCCCTTGAAAGGTATGTTAAGCAATTTGTTCTTGGAAGACGCATCCGCTGACCAAGATTTTAGCCAAAGCGCTCTGCGCGCCACAATAGCAAACCCCGAATTTTTCGCCGCTAATCTAGCCAATTGCAAAGTGGCGTCTAAAGTAAAAAGAGTTAGCCAATTTAAGAGCATGAATTCTGTCCATAATCTCCTCATAAGAAGAATCTTTATTGAGCGACTTTTCTAGTTCATCGAACCAGAAACACGCTGCTGTAGTGACAGGAACAATGCATGAAATTCGTTGTAGAAGGTAACCTTGCTGAACAAACATCTTTTTAAGCAAACCCTCTAATTTTTTATCCATAGGATCTTTGAAAGCACAACTATCTTCTATAGGGATAGTAGTGCGTTTGTTTAGAGTAGAAACCGCCCCCTCGACCTTGGGGACTGTCTGCCATAAGTCCTTTCTGGGGTCGACCATAGGAAACAATTTCTTAAATATAGGGGGAGGGACAAAAGGTATGCCGGGCCTTTCCCATTCTTTGTTTACAATGTCCGCCACCCGCTTGGGTATAGGAAAAGCTTCGGGGGGCCCCGGGACCTCTAGGAACTTGTCCATCTTACATAATTTCTCTGGAATGACCAAATTGTCACAATCATCCAGAGTAGATAACACCTCCTTAAGCAGAGCGCGGAGATGTTCCAATTTAAATTTGAATGTAATCACATCAGGTTCAGCTTGTTGAGAAATTTTCCCTGAATCTGAAATTTCTCCCTCAGACAAAACCTCCCTGGCCCCCTCAGACTGGTGTAGGGGCATGTCAGAACCATTATCATCAGCGTCCTCATGCTCTACGGTATTTTCTAAAACAGAGCAGTCGCGCTTTCGCTGATAAGTGGGCATTTTGGCTAAAATGTTTTTGATAGAATTATCCATTACAGCCGTTAATTGTTGCATAGTAAGGAGTATTGGCGCACTAGATGTACTAGGGGCCTCCTGTGTGGGCAAGACTGGCGTAGACGAAGGAGGGGGTGATGCAGTACCATGCTTACTCCCCTCACTTGAGGAATCATCTTGGGCATCATTTTCTCTAAATTTTGTGTCACATACATCACATCTATTTAAATGAGAAGGAACCTTGGCTTCCTCACATACAGAACATAGTCTATCTGATAGTTCAGACATGTTAAACAGGCATAAACTTGATAACAAAGTACAAAAAACGTTTTAAAATAAAACCGTTACTGTCACTTTAAATTTTAAACTGAACACACTTTATTACTGAATATGTGAAAAAGTATGAAGGAATTGTTCAAAATTCACCAACATTTCACCACAGTGTCTTAAAGCCTTAAAAGTATTGCACACCAAATTTGAAAGCTTTAACTCATAAAATAACGGAACCGGAGCCGTTTTTATATTTAACCCCTATACAGTCCCTGGTATCTGCTTTGCTGAGACCCAACCAAGCCCAGAGGGGAATACGATACCAAATGACGCCTTCAGTAAGCTTTTTCTATGTATCTGAGCTCCTCACACATGCATCTGCATGCCTTGCTTCCCAAAAACAACTGCGCATTAGTGGCGCGAAAATGAGGCTCTGCCTATGATTAGAGAAGGCCCCCAGTGAAAAAGGTGTCCAATACAGTGCCTGCCGGTTATTTAACATAATTCCCAAGAATAAAATAACTCCTCAAAGCTATAAACTATTAAAAATGCTTATAAATCAATCGTTTTAGCCCAGAAAAATGTCTACCAGTCTTTAAAGCCCTTGTGAAGCCCTTTATTCTTATTTAATAAAAATGGCTTACCGGATCCCATAGGGAAAATGACAGCTTCCAGCATTACCAAGTCTTGTTAGAAATGTGTCATACCTCAAGCAGCAAAAGTCTGCTCACTGTTTCCCCCAACTGAAGTTAATTCCTCTCAACAGTCCTGTGTGGAAACAGCCATCGATTTTAGTAACGGTTGCTAAAATCATTTTCCTCTTACAAACAGAAATCTTCATCTCTTTTCTGTTTCAGAGTAAATAGTACATACCAGCACTATTTTAAAATAACAAACTCTTGATTGAAGAATAAAAACTACATTTAAACACCAAAAAACTCTAAGCCATCTCCGTGGAGATGTTGCCTGTACAACGGCAAAGAGAATGACTGGAGAAGGCGGAGCCTAGGAGGGATCATGTGACCAGCTTTGCTGGGCTCTTTGCCATTTCCTGTTGGGGAAGAGAATATCCCACAAGTAAGGATGACGCCGTGGACCGGACACACCTATGTTGGAGAAATATATACATTTGCTTTACAATAAAATAATAGTAATTGAAAATTATGATCTAAAAATTACATGTTGCCATCTTGAACTTTATACTGAAAATTAGTAGGTATAATTTTAACTACAGAAAAGAAGAGGCCGTGCAATATGTCTGAAAGTTCCTTGCTTCACACAATATTGAATAATATTCACAAATAGATGTGGCCAACTGAATGTGCTATGAAGACTGGCTGACCCATTCAGGAAATCTTAAACCTCCGGGTATCTTCCGGTATGACCCATAGGACATACATCTTATCCTTCCAAGGAACCTTCACAGATCCAAGGTGCAGATCAAACTCTACACTAATAGTGCACACTTATAGTAGAGGAGCCCACAGAAGCTGAAAGAAAAGTTTCCGTACTCTCACACAAACAAAGATTGTAGGAAAAAATATATAGATTGTTTTAATATAAAAACTGCATTTTAATATAAAAAAAATGTGAATTGGAAGAACTGGATTGGACTAATAGTGATTGCACTTAGCGTTACTAACTAGGGGGTATAATCATTTATGATTGGCGCATCCGGTTTTGTCGTAACAATAATTTATCATTTTAACTATAAATATAGAACAACAAGAGAGTGATTTTATTGTTTTGACAATGGATGCATGCTCACACAAGTTTTTTCTCTAAGCAAATGCAGATTTGCAGATCTACAAATAAGTAGCTGAACTGGATAAGAGCAATATAGGTGACATTGTATGAGAATCCTATATAGATGTGCAATAATTTTATCACTGGTACTTTTTAAAAATATATAAAACTATTTTTTTTACAATACTATGTGAGTTTGAGCACCACAAACATACATAGAAGTGCCTGTTCTTAAATGCATCATGTTATCACACACTATATGATGAGCTAAACACAACGTGATGAGTGGCGATACCGATAAACAAAAAGGGACCTTCACTCCCATGTCATTCACCATCACAGACGACGAGAAAGTAGGAGAGTACAGTGGACACCTAAGACATGTCCTCTGCACCAGGCAAGTAACAAAGAGACATGCAATGCAATCTGTTTAACCTGGCTTACTAGAACATGCATGTTTCTGCACAACTCATTCAGATGGACAGATTGCTTGGCCCATTATTAAGGAGAACTCCCACTCTACACTAATAGTGCACACTTATAGTAGAGGAGCCCACAGAAGCTGAAAGAAAAGTTTCCGTACTCTCACACAAACAAAGATTGTAGGAAAAAATATATAGATTGTTTTAATATAAAAACTGCATTTTAATATAAAAAAAATGTGAATTGGAAGAACTGGATTGGACTAATAGTGATTGCACTTAGCGTTACTAACTAGGGGGTATAATCATTTATGATTGGCGCATCCGGTTTTGTCGTAACAATAATTTATCATTTTAACTATAAATATAGAACAACAAGAGAGTGATTTTATTGTTTTGACAATGGATGCATGCTCACACAAGTTTTTTCTCTAAGCAAATGCAGATTTGCAGATCTACAAATAAGTAGCAGAACTGGATAAGAGCAATATAGGTGACATTGTATGAGAATCCTATATAGATGTGCAATAATTTTATCACTGGTACTTTTTAAAAATATATAAAACTATTTTTTTTACAATACTATGTGAGTTTGAGCACCACAAACATACATAGAAGTGCCTGTTCTTAAATGCATCATGTTATCACACACTATATGATGAGCTAAACACAACGTGATGAGTGGCGATACCGATAAACAAAAAGGGACCTTCACTCCCATGTCATTCACCATCACAGACGACGAGAAAGTAGGAGAGTACAGTGGACACCTAAGACATGTCCTCTGCACCAGGCAAGTAACAAAGAGACATGCAATGCAATCTGTTTAACCTGGCTTACTAGAACATGCATGTTTCTGCACAACTCATTCAGATGGACAGATTGCTTGGCCCATTATTAAGGAGAACTCCCACAGTTGTATTGGTAAACAGGGGCATATTTACACCAGCATGATAACAAAAAGTAGCATCGTCTATATCCCACATCTCTCTCACTGCAACCCAGACTACTGAGGACCACCTCAACATGCCTCAAATAC
Source organism: Bombina bombina (assembly GCF_027579735.1). Lineage (NCBI taxonomy): Eukaryota > Metazoa > Chordata > Amphibia > Anura > Bombinatoridae > Bombina > Bombina bombina. The sequence continues at coordinate 214,770,001 of NC_069501.1, forward strand.
CACTACTTCCCATCCACCTCCCCAAACAGGTCAACCCTTTACTCACCCAACTTCACCCTGACGTGGTAATAATCTACACATATTTACCTTTGGGCTGTAACCGGAAAATGCTAGAGAGAAAAGAAAAAAAGAAAAAAAGATTCTACATAAAATAATGGCAGTGTCATGCCATTATAAGGTTCCGACCCCTGCAGATATTACAGGGGGTCCTGTGTGGCAACAATTTTGCAAAGTGATGGTAGGTTTTTACTCGCCATTATTTTAAAGTGAAGGTAAATTTTCATGTGAAAGTGCCCGTTATTTTTTAAAAAAAAACTATTAAAAACAGGGGCAATTTAATTCATGAAAATTGACATTACACCGTATTTTAAAAATACTTACCTTTTTCTTCTGAAACGCTGGAGCGCCGTTCTGAAACAATGCCCCACCTGCTTCTTCCTGGTTTACTCACCCAGCAATGATGAAACCGACTTCCGCCAATTGCGACGTTGCCTCAGGCAATGATTCCCCCGGGGGGGGGGGAGGGAGTTGTGATTGGAGGATGCTGGAATTGTCATTGCTGACATATGAAGATGCTTGCAACGGGCTGGTGAAGCACTGGAGCGGCTTCAAGAAGAAAAGGTAAGTATATTTTAAGAAAATGGGTGAAATGTCAAATTTTCATCAATGAAAGTGCCCCTGTTTTTAATAGTTTTTTTAAAAAAACGGGCACTTTCACATGAACATTTACCTTCACCTTAAGGACCATAAAATACAGTAGAATTGCATAATTAACAAGTGCATTATACAAATTACAAAAAAGCTGTAGATTTCTCTTTCTGGAAAATGTATTTTTTTCTACCATTTGCCAGCCCCCTGTATCATGTGACAGACATAAGCCAATCACAGACTAGTACACATATACTCTGTGAGCTTGTGCACATACTCAGTAGGAGCAAGTGCCTCAAAACATTTGTATATTAAGAGATTTTCAAAATTTGATCATGGAAGAAAATTAGAAACATTTCTAAATTGTGTGCTCTCTCTAAATCATAAAACTATTTTGACTTGAGTGCCCATTTAAGAGCTGGCAGCCCTCCCTCTCTTCACTGTTTGTTGATGTTTTGTTGTTGCAGGTGCAGTCGGTAGCAGCTATGAAGTTTGCTGGCTCCTTAGGGTTGCTTTAGTTTATACTGAGGCTGGCATCTGATTAGATTATCTTTTTTGCAGTAAATCATTGGTCTGTAGTTTAGGGTTTAATAATCCTATTAAAAACAAGGGCACTTTAATTCATCAAAATTGACATTTCACTTGTTTTCGTCAAAAACTTACCTTTTAATCTTGGCAGTCGCTCTGGCGATTCCCCAGGCTGTCGGAAGCCTCTGCAGTTGTCAGAAATTACGAATCCGGCTTCCTCCAATCACGGCTTCCCCCCGGGGGAATCTTGGCCTGATGCAACGCCATGATTGGAGGAAGCCCGATTTGTCATTTTGGACCCGCGAAGACGGCTTGCAACGGGCGGAGGAAGTGCTGGAGCGGCTGCCAGGATTAAAAGGTAAGTATTTGAACAAACGAGTGAAATGTCAATTTTGATGAAAAAAACAGGCACTAATTTATCAAAATTAACCTTTACTTTAAGGTTTGAAGCATCAATAAAATTGAATCTCCTTTCAGCGGGAGGTCATGGTCCAATAATTTTAGGTGCAGGGTTCGTATGGGCTGACGGCTGGGCTAATGGGAGGGGCGATGTACCTAGGTCTTGACCTAGGGATGCTCCTCCCCGCTGGTCTTCTAGGGTGCCTGTAGCTCTTGGAAGGTTGGTACCCCGTTAGGTTTCAACAGGGCGTTGCTGGGCCTTGACCTCTCACTTGTTGTGGTTAATATTTTAGGGACTTCAGTTGCCGCTACCTTATGAGGATGAATTTGTGAAAATGTATTAGTTGTCTTATATAATTCTTCCCCCAGCTCTGTCTCCATCTCATTTATTGGTTTGGGGTAGGTTTTGGGGTGTCAGAGTAGTTACCCAGGGAACATCAACAAGGGGTTTTAGCTCTTAAGAAAATTTCATGATAATCCCAGATTCCCATTAGTAGTATGAGTATCACTTTTTAATGAAGATGGTATTGTTTTTATGTCACAGGTGTAAAAAGGGGAAACATTGAATAAATCTTAAAAGAAAGCAAAACTGCAGCTGTTCAACAAATACAGGCAGACAGCCTAAAATCTCTAGCTAACTATTTTCTCCCCTGCTGGCTTCAGTGTCAGGCTTGAGCCACAAATATCAAAAGGACGTGATAAACACCTGCTGCTTGCCAAAAGCTTTGGACTGACAGTGCAAAGCAGGAACTATTCAGACTGTCACAGGATGCAGACAACCCTGCTATCTTGCAGCCTCACATTTATTTATAACAAGTGAAGCATAATGCCAACTGAATGTCTTAAAGAAATTGTGTTTTCTAAAATAAATAAATATGCAGGTAATTTAGAACATTAAAGGGACAGTCAACAATTCCGTGAACATTATTTCAAATTGAAAATTAAAAACCGACGATCCGCCTGCACTATACCCCTTCTGCCTTGCCGCCTTGCTTCTGTACTAATCAGCATCGCTAACTTCTCTAATACCGGGTAAATATGGCAGCCAAACTCCCCCCACCGTTACGTAGCTGCCTTCTTCTTCAAATGATCAGCAAATCAGAATTCAATCCTCGGTCAGAAATTGCACGCGCTTACAATTTCTGACCGAGGATTGAATTCTGATTTGCTGATCATTTGAAGAGCCATAAGCCAAGATCTGTGTGTTGCACTTTCACAAAAAGAAATCTGGGTCTGAAAAGAGACAAATGCCGCTAGCAGGGACCATATGCATCATTTATTTTATAACGAAAGAGACAAATGCACTTCCCTAATAACCAATACTTAAGAATTGAAATACTGAGTTTATGTGGGGATATCAGAGGCAAAATCAGCCATTTTAAATGCCAAAATAAAGGTTAATAATGTGAACTATTAAATTCACTCCAGCAGATAAACTTGATCATTTCTCATTGTACGTAACAAAGAGTTTGTGACAGAGAACAATGAATACAATTTATATTCCTTTATTCAAAGCACATATAGCAAACAATTAAAGGGACAGGAAACATTAAAATGTTATTTTGTGATTCAGAATATACAATTTTAATCAACTTTCTAATTTACTTCCATTATCAAATTTTGCTTCATTCTCTTGTTATTCAATGAGCAGCTAGCACTCACTAGTGTAGGATATGTGCGTATTCTTTTTCAACAAGGGATACTAAGAGTACAAAGCACATTTCAAAATAGAAGTGAATTTAAAAGTGTTGTAGAATGAAATGCTCTATCTGAATCAAGCAAGTTTAATTTTGACGTATCTTTCCCTTTAAAAACATGCCTCTTGCAAGAGGACGGATATAGTGGTCTGACACATTTCGGCTCACACCTTCTTCAGAGACCTGGATCATTGGGAACAAATTAGAGGGGAGAAAAATGTAGGGTCCCTTTAAGAACCAACCAGAATCCTCAGAAGCAAGCTATATAGCTTGTATAAGGATGTAAGTAAACTAGCCAATACTAGAATTTTAGGAGCCACAGCTCCCTGGCTCCCAACATTTGTCAATATGGAGTTGGCAAATTTGTGCATTTAGGGGTCATCAACAGATAAATAAATCTTGCTATATGTACTCTGTATGGCACCACATATTAGCAAGTATGATGGTAAGTAGTGAGCTTGATTAGTATATTGTTAGAGCACAATAAGTGTATAATAACGCAAGATGTTATCCATAGGTGTGTGAAACGTTTAACAGGTATAAACACCCTAAGGGAGAATTTAAATATATATATATATATATATATATTTTTTTTTTTTTTTTTATTATTTTTTTATTTATTGTTTAATCTAGTTCGCTACAGGTTTTTAATGCTTGCTAAAGTACTCAACATATTTTGTGCCGACAGGTGTTTTTTAAAAAAAAAAAAAAAAAAACATTCATTACTTGTCCTCTGGGGTTTTAGTGCAAAACAATATACCGGTACTTCAAAACAGCTTCTTAGACTTGTTGTATGCTTGTTTTAATTAACAGAAGTTGATTTTAGGTTAACCACAGACATTTAAAATGGAAACAAATTCCCCGTCTTTCATTCACAACATGTAGTATTACTATTTTTTAATAAATTACAAAAAAGTGTTTATTTCAGATCAGGTAGAATTCTTAAACAAAAAGTTTACTTATAGTACCTTTTCTAAAAACACAGATTATTGTTGTGCTATAAGCAACATTAGGCCATATGCCCAAGACACTTAGTTCTATACCAAAGCAGGGTTGCAAGTGTTCTGGATCTTACAGGACTCTAAGGACTCTAATAAACCAGGACATCTGTCCCGGCACAGTTTCTTCTCAGCCTGGAACAGTAATGCCTGTTCTAGCAAGTCTTGCTGCCCAGGCAGTTGATGGTATGACATTATACTTACTGACTGCTATTTACAAACATGCACCGTAGTGCAAATAGACTTCCGGCTGGTCTTTTTTTTATGATTTAAGAGAAGACAGGGATTTGCATTTTTCAACCAAAGGTACATTAAAGGGACACTCAAGTCAAAATTAAACTTGCATGATTCAGATAGAGCACGCAATTTTAAAAACAAACTTTCTAATTTACTTCTATTAACAAAGTGTGTAGTCTTTTTATATTTACACTTTTTGAGTCACCAACTCATACTGAGCATGTGCAAGAATTCACAAAATATACATATATGCTATTCTGATTGGTTGATGGCTGTCACATGATAAGTGACAGTAAATACCTTTTAATTAAAATATTTTCTGCAATTTTGCAATAAGTTAACATACTGGTAGAAGTGCAGCCACCAATTAGAAACTAGCTCTGAGTAGTGCACTGTCACTCATGAGCTTACCTATGTATGCACAAATTATACCAAAAGAACAAACTGAATGTTCTACCTTAATCATGAAACTATAATTTTGACTTTACTGTCCATTTACAGGAACATAAAAGGTGTAATAGTAGTGTTGGGATTGTAAAGTCAAAACTGAAATGCGCGAGGAGTAACCTCTGGGTTTCCGGTGAGAAGGCGGAGCTTTGTTACATGCTGCTCCAGGTCGGCGTATGGACCGATGGTTGTTACCTGAGCCTTCATTCCTTGCCCCCTATTGCCTCTGATGTTTGGGGCGCTTAGCGAGGCGTAAATCACGCCAGCAGGAATATGAAACCCTAAGGCCGTGTGGGCCGCGGAAGATACCACAGCTAAGTTGTATTTCTGGAGAAAGTTGTAACCATAAAAAAGAAGGAAAAAACTCTTTACACAGACCTATAGCAAAGTTAAAAGAAGCTTGGCCTACCGTGCTAATGTTGCCTGACTGACCTGGGCGATTGTGGAGAGCGGTCGAGTCAGCGCTGGATTGAGAGCTGTTCATGTTCGGTGCTGGTGGTACAAAGTGACTCTTTTCACTGGAGGGCAGTGTTGAGCTAGTGTGCTCCTAAGCGGACGGAGGAGGTAGCGGTGTGTGCTATCTGGAGGGCGGGTGTACAGCTGTCCGGGAGAGCGGTAGGCGTGCGGAGGGATCCGGGCATCACGCTCACGCAGGGCAGCAACGCCGAAGTCCCGGCTACAGCCTCCGTGCTGGATATTCTGAAGTCCCCTGGAGGAAACTGGATGTGAACGCAAGGAGCGGCACATAGAAACACCCCAGCTGAAGTACCTGACTCCGCTCTGTGCCCAGTTATCGCAAGTATTCACAGTATTATTTCAGCATTAAAATTGACATTTCTGTGGTCTACCCAGGTCAGTTAGGCTTAGTATCTGTTGGATATCGATATGGTCAGCAAGCTATATTAAATTGGGACTGTGAATAAGTAATGGTGATATCCCCTGCATTTTCAAAGAGCAGAAGAGGTCATTGTGTTGCAGATATAGTGTTCCTATTAGAGGAGGGAGAAGCGGGGAGGAAGGAGAAGGAAGAAAAGTGGGGGGGAAAAAAAAAGGGAGAAACAGCCTGATTCTTTGACGATACAATAACCCTTGGTACTTTAAATCCAGGAACTGGACATACACAAGGAGTTAAAGAGTTACTGTTGGGAATATCTGGACTTGGGTCTCTAGACTGTTTGTTGAAATATAAGATCATTTTTTTTCTTTTTTCCAATCTAAGGGTGACTTGAATTGTCACCTTCACAAAGTATAAGGCTGGGAGGTCGCTGAATAAGTCTCTGACCAACGGTCTGAGGCACTTTTTTTTGTTTTGCCCGGCATATTTCAGAGTATCATGTAGAAAGATTTGTATTTTTCAACAATGTTGCTAGGGCACATAAGTATGTAAATTACAGTATTAGAAAGATATGGTGTGATAAGTTGTCCTGAGCCTCAGCCCAACTTGTTCTTTTTTTTTTTCCTTTGTCTTTTTTTTCATTTATTTTTCCGGGCTTGTTTTTGTGCACTAAATGTTATAAGAGGGGTAATCACAATATTATTTGCTCACATTAAGTCACGAGTTTGTTTATTGTATAGATAGTCTGTATTAAGTTATTTCACAGACCACACTCCCAACCAGGGATATTAGTTAGATCACGATTTAGATTAGTTAAAAGGAAGGGAATCACGAACAGACGTAGTCATTGTCTGTTCAGTTCAGGAGGTCCCCACAGAAAGGAAGCAGCAGCTACAGGGTAGGAGACTGATCAGAGAAGCCTGAACCACGCACATATCACAATTATTTGCCATAGGGGATTGTCTTTTGTTTTTTTGTTTTTTTTTGTTTTTTTAATTCTACACTTGATGGAAAAGTTTATAACACACGGGAAAAATAATTCACCTAAAATGCCCGTGAAATCTAGAGAAAAGAAGAATACCAAGTTGGGTGATGTTAGTGTGGACTTACCATCTGAAAATGTATCAGCTATTATTGATACCCAGGTGTTAATAGGTCAACTCACAGCCATTTTTGCTCCCCAATTTGAAGGAATCAAAAAGGAACTTTGAGCTATCTCTACGGAGATAGCAACACTTTCTGCTGAGGTCAAACAATTTTCTGTAAGAATAGGGGAAGCAGAAAATAGAATTTCTACAGTAGAGGATAAGGTGTTGATTCAAGATGGTATTATCCAAGCCCATGAGGCTAAATTAAACAACATGCAATTACGTCTGGAGGATCTTGAGGATCGCTCCAGGCGTAATAATATTAGAATCATTGGCCTATCTGAGTCCTCAGAATTTGAGGATCTTATTAAATTCACTTCTATCACTCTCCCCCAGGCAATTGGTGTAGCGTCCCATCTGCTCCCCCTAGCAATTGAGAGGGCACATAGAGTCGGTCCTAGGAGAGATACAGCTTCTGGGTTAGTTAAACCTAGGATGTGTATCGTAAAATTGCTCAAATTTCAGGACAAACTTGAGGTATTAAAATTAGCAAAGAAAGCATCTACTCTGACATTCGGGAACAGCAAGATATTGCTTTTCCAAGATTTCTCTGCAGAGACATCAGCACGGAGAAGAATAATGGCACCCTTCTGCTCTCAGCTGATTAGTAGAGGCATAAAAGCCAACTTATTTTATCCAGCTAAAATCATAGTTGAAAATAAGGGGGCTAAATTTATTTTTAATGAAGTCACAGAAGTTAAAGAGTTTATCCAGACTCTAGATCCCTAATGAAATCTAAACTTATGAGTAGGATAGTAAGCATAAGGTGGTCAGGGAATCTGGGTCTGGTTGGCAAAATAGAGTTAACATGTTTACTTTTATCCAAGATAAATTTGCTTATTTGTTTTTATGTACAGATATATGTAATACTAGTATTCTATTGCTCCACGTTAGTAGAGTTTTTGAATTTTGTGGTTAAGAAAGAGCAACTGCAAGTTATTATAGACATCTGAAGTTTATTAATGTTTTCCTTTCCCTTTTTTTTTTTTTCCCCCTCCTTGCTGTTTCCTCTCCTTCCCCCTGTTGCCTCTCGTGCCCTCTCTCCTTCTTTCCCTTCCATTAATCTCCGCTGGATATTTAGTTGTCTATTTAGTTGTCGAGTAAGGTTATGCGTAGCGGGGTTGCAGTAATGCAGGCAAGATGATAAAAATAGCTTGGAAATACTATCATGGAATGTGGGAGAGATCTCTTCTCCGGCGAAACTTAAGTTAATTATTAAGACGCTCGCTAAAGAGAAGCCAGATTTAGTGTTTCTGCAGGAAACCCATCTGGACAGGGCCGAAGCTGCTAAACTCAAATTTAACTGGGTTGGTAAAGTAATCTCCTCTTCTAGTACCTGTAAAAAACGGGGGGTTAAGGTGTTATTTCACAAGGATCTGAATTATAAAATTATACATGTTGAAATTGACCCCGCGGCCAGATTTATATTACTGCAAGTTATGATTAACACAGTGAAATATATTTTCTGTAACATTTATGCTCCAAATAAATTTTCAACTATATTTTGGGAGCATATCCAAAACGAAATATTTCCATTTCAAAGAGAAAATTTAATCATATGTGGAGATTTTAACATGACCATATGTCCGGAGTTAGATCGCTTTTCAAAAAAAAAAATGTTGCAGAATATGGCAAACACGCCAAGTATTTTAAGAGATTCTGTGTTAAATTTGGTTTGACTGATATTTGGCGAGTTCAAAATCCGCGGGTTCGTGCTTATACATGTGAGTCTAAAGCTCATAGGACCTTCTCTAGAATAGATCTTTTTTTGATTTCAGAATCATTAGTAATACAACAAGTCAAAGCTGGCATTGGTGAGTTTATGATATCCGATCACGCTGTCATTTCCTTATGCTTTATTAGATCAGAGGAGATTAAATCCCCTGGATCCGCTTTTTGCTTTCCTCGTTTCTTATATACGAATGCTCGGTTTACGTCATGGATTAAAAAGATGTGGCGCGAATATGTAACTTTGAACTATGAATATAGATATAAAGCAGAGATTTTTTGGGAGGCTGCTAAAGCAGCGATACGTGGAGAAATTATTGCTTTTATGAGCAAACGCTCTAAAAAAATGAAGGAGCAGGGCCTTCAGTTGGCTAATAATATTAAGACGGCGTATAAGAAAATTCATCTTGATCCTTCCTCTTTGAATTGGTCAGCATATTTGGAGTGTAGGAAGGTAAGAGATGTTTTTTTAAAACAAAAATCACAAGAGGAGGAGGCTAGACTGAATTTAAAGTACAAGAGCTTTCATGGGTGCTCCGCAAAGCATCTGGCACGTCTTACCAGAAATAGAAAAAAGCAGAATTTTATTGCTGTTATTAAAAGTGGTGATGATAGGTTTTTTAAATCAGCCAAATATTTTACAAGTATTATCAACAACTATATACTGAGATTGATATTAATCAATATTCCCAGAATATGTTCTGGTCTAGAATTATAACTCCCAAGATTCAAGAAGACGAGTTGGTAATGTTAAATCAACCGATAACTCAAGAGGAAATCAGCGATGCAATTGATAGACTTAAATTAAATAAAGCAGCTGGCCCAGATGGGCTCCCCGCTGAATTTTATAAATCATTTAAGGACGAGTTATTATCGGTTTTGGAGGAATTATATAATAATTATTATCTTTCCGAGTATGATACCTCGAAATGTTTTGCGGCTGCAAACATTACACTTATATTGAAAAAAGGCAAAAATCCGGAAGATCCGGCCTCTTATAGGCCGATTTCAGTCCTCAATACTGATTATAAAATAATGGCGGGGATCATCTCAGCTAGGTTGAATTCTTGCTTACAGAAATTGATCCATCCAGATCAAACAGGGTTTATGTCATCAAGAAATTCAACTTAGAACATACGAAAGCTTACCGCCTTTTTGGATTATGCATGGAGTCTAGATCAGGAGTCAAATAATATGGCAATAGCAGATTCAGCAGTCTTGACTTTAGACGCGGTCAAGGCTTTTGACTCCCATCACCTGGGAACATCTATTTCACTCGTTGGAAAACTTTGGGTTTTCAGGTAGTTTCATTCGATATATTCATAAAATTTATTCAAACCCTATTTCTTACCTACTGGTAAATGGTATTAGGTCACCAGAGATAATTTTACATAGAGGCACCAGGCAGGGTTGTCCATTATCTCCTCTCTTATTCAATGTAGCAGTAGAACCCTTAGCGGTTAGCTTTCGCGATGTCTTAACTGGTATCCCACTCGGTCTATATAGTCTGAAGACTCTGCTTTATGCAGATGATATTTTACTCTTTGTAAATAATGTTCATAATTGTATTCCAGTAATCATGCAGACTCTTGCAGAGTTTAGTTCATTTTCAGGCTATGCGGTCAATTTGGAGAAAAGTGAACTGATGTCAACAGGTAATAGTCTCTCTTGTGTGGGGGATATACCATTCAAATTAGTGAAGTCAATTAAATACTTGGGACTGGAGCTACACAAAAATCCAAAATTATGGTATGGGGCAAATTATTCTCCATTATTCGTAAAAATCAAAGAGGATCTTCAGCTTTGGGTATCTTATCCCCTGTCGATTTCAGCGAAGGTCAACTTAATAAAAATGATTATTTTTCCTCGTCTTCTTTATGTCCTTCAAAATCTACCTCTTTTTATATCTAATTTAGACGTAAAAAAATTATATAGTTATTTTTCTAAATTTATCTGGAAAAACAAAAAACCCAGAATAGCTCTAGCGAAACTCATGCAGAAGGCAAGTGTGGGAGGGTTAGCCCTACCGGATGTCAAACTATATAATGTAGCGGCTCTGGTAAAATTTGCTTATGATTGTGTTGCCGAAACTAATCTGATAACCGATAGTCAAGAGGAAGCATTTTATATTCGCCCTTTTTCGCTAAAAGCTATTCTGCATTGTAGCACCAAACAGCTTCCGTTCAATATCTGCAGAATGATATCTTTTAAAAATATTGTCATAGCATGGCATAAGTTTTGCCGTACGATAGGAATAGATCCTTCCTTCTCTGATTTCCTTCCTATTCAAGGTAACCCTAAGTTTATACCAGGCATTTATCATAAGGTATTCAAATCTTGGGCAAATAAAGGTTTATTGTTGGTCAAGCAATTGTTGGATGAAAACCATCTGATACTCACAGCAGAACTTATTTTTAAGACTTATGATCTACCTAGATCAGATTTATTTGCTTATTTTCAAATTCGACACTATATACATGAGCAAAATTATGTGGGCAGGCAGGTGACAGCTTGGTCGGATATCAGAACTCTAATCCAAAAATTCATTGGCGGGGTCTCATCCATCTCGTTGATGTAAGACATTATGCTGTCCAAACAAAGTGAAAAATATCTAGATAAGATCAGTAATTGGTTATATCCAGTTATTTCTGAGATAGATAATGAAAAGATTGTTCAAAGTTTTAATATGTTATACAAATGTAGGATATCTATGAGCTGGAAAGAATTACATATGAAGCTTTTGAATAATTTTTACTTACATCCCCTCAAAATTCAAAAATGTTCTATTTCCAATATAAGTGTCTCCGCTGTGCTAATCATAAATCAGATTTATTTCATATGTTTTGGTACTGCCCCAAAATCAATCAGTTATGGCTTAAAGTTTGTTTTTGGTTTAATGCTCTCTACGATATTAATATGGCTGTGACCATACAAGAGGTGGTTTTATTGTTTAGTGCTATGGATAGTAGATACCCCCGTTTGATTCGTATCTTCAATACGATTATTTTGGCGGTGCGTCATCTCATTCTCAAGAACTGGAAAGCAAATAGAGCTCCGAGTTTCGGACTGCTCCTTAAAGAAATTCAAGAACAAGTAGTTTTTGAATCATTCCATTTATTGGATGCCTCTGAGAAGAGAATAGATGATTTTCTCTGGGGGTGGTTTCCAATCATTAAGTCTTACTCTGTTCCAATCCAAAGACAGATACTTTTCCCGTTCCGTTTGTCTATTAGTTTCGCAGAAATGGTACTTTTGGGGAAATTTCCGGCCTCGTGGATCAGTAGTGGGCCATAGAGTATCTGACACTATTCGTGGGTGTCTGATTGAGATTTGGATGGTGACGGAGGGGGATGGGGAAATTCGTTTTCTTCCTTCTTTTTTTTTTTATTTAATTATTTATTTTATTTATATTCGCTGTGTTTTAAGCAGAGTAGAAAAATCTAGTAAGACAAAGAAGATTACGGCAAAATATTTGTATTTATAATTTTTGATTTTTATTTGTATATATTTTTATGAAATGTTTTGCCACTGTTTGTTTTCATTATAATATCATGTCTCTTGGAGATCAATAAAAATTTATTGGAAAAAAAAAAAAAAAACCTGAAATGCGCATTGGTTAAAATCAGTTTTAATTAAAAGCATTTTGCAATAAATATGTATTATAGAAATGCACTAATAAAAATTAGCAGTTTCAGTTCTGACTAAAATGTCTAACTCAAGAACCAATACATTTTATCCATCTAATCTCAGAGCACAGCACAGCCATTAAAGGGACACTGAACCCATTTTTTTTCTTTTGTGATTCAGATAGAGCATGACATTTTAAGCAACTTTCTAATTTACTTTTATTATCAAATTTTCTTCATTCTCTCGGTATCTTTATTTGAAATGCAAAAATGTAAGTTTAGATGCCGGCCCATTTTTGGTGAACAACCTGGGTTGTTCTTGCTGATTGGTGGATAAATCCATCCACCAATAAAAAAAATTGTTGTCCAGAATTCTGAACCAAAAAAAAAAGCTTAGCTGTCTTCTTTTTCAAATAAAGATAGCAAGAGAACGAAGAAAAATTGATCATAGGAATAAATTAGAACGTTGCTTAAAATTGCATGCTCTATCTAAATCACAAAAGAAAAAAATTTGGGTTCAGTGTCCCTTTAAGTCTAAAAGCAGCCTTTTTATGCACACATACTGCAAAGTACTTAAAAATATTATGATGGGGCTGTAGAACCCTAGCAAACTTCACAAAACAGAGGGTCCTCTGGATGGTTGAAAGGGACAGAGGGAGATTCCCTTATAATAGGGACAATCCCCAGTGTGCTGAATTTTACACCACCTCTGCCTCTAGCTCCATAAATTGCTACACACCAGTGATGTCACCTCCAAAGTGCACTCACTATTTCATGCATATGGCTTTCTAAGTATAACTAGATAAGGGCATAACTAATCACCTTTTATATAAACCCAGTATCAGCAGGGAGGACAGACTGTGGCATGAAGAGCAACGGCTCAGAACATCTGTTCACTGGGTTATTTTTTTCCTTAAATGTGGGCAGGGAAAGGAAATGTTTTATTCACACACATACCAACACCATGTATTGAAAGGTGTCGGATTCTCTTTAAATAGCTCAATTACTTTAAAATATATGCAGCATCAAGAATAGAACATTTCCGATTGTAACAGTCACACACTTTACACTTTGGCAAGGTTGATTTTCAATTTCAGATAAACAATATAAAAAAGTGAATTAAGAAATAATAAGCAGATAATCTCACTATTTGTCCTGCCCTAACTTTATTGGTACATGGTCTAAGAAGGTCATTTGTCCTTGTTCCTATATTTTTACACTTTTCTGCCACAATTAATTGTTATATGTACCCAGTGTGGTAACATTTATATATTATGTTTAAATCGTTTTTATTGAAAATCTTTTGTTTGTGCAACAGCAAAACAATTCAAGCATTACATAGCTGTAGGAACAAAGCATATCAAACTTCTGAACATCATATTCATCTGATATTGATATAAAACAATTAATCTACCAAGTTCCCTTTTCTTCTTCCCACATTTCGTTATAAAGTCTAGACCCAATCAGTCCAAAGTGGGTAAACATTTTTCACTGATGCAACTCAAGAAAAATTAGAATAACTTGTACAAACTTTTTAACAATTAACATAATCTTACTTAAATAACAACATTTATATATTAAAGGGACAGTAAACAACAAAAATAATATTGTTTAAAAAGATAGATAATCCCTTTATTTACCATTCCCTGATACTTTTTACCTCTATGATTACCTTGTATCTAAGCTTCTGCAGACTGCCTCCTTTTCTCAGATCTTTTGACAGACTTGCATTCCAGGCAATTAGTAGTGATTCTTAAATAACTCCAGGGGTGTGAGCACAATGTTATCTATATGGCACACATGAACTAACCCCCTCTAGCTGTGTAACACTGTCGAATGCATTCAGATAAGAAGCGGCCTTCAAGGGCTTAGAAATTAGCATATGAGCCTACCTAGGTTGTACCTAGGTTTAGCTTTCAACTAAAAACACCAAGAGAACAAAGCAAATTTGATGATAAAAGTAAATTGGAAAAGTTGTTTAAAAATGACATGCCCTATCTGAATCATGATCGTTTAATTTGGACTTTACTGTCCCTTTAAATACAGTCTGAAAATTTCAATTTATCAGCTCTATGTTTCCAATTTGACGTATAAAGATGAATTGCAGGTTGGTTTTAAATGGACATTAAACTGCTGGGCACAACTTCAATAGCATGGTTACAATTCACTTGTGTCTTCAGCTCTCTTTAAAGCTGCTTTTTTATGTTAACTCCTTACAGATGCCAGTTGGCAATATACTGGGTGCCACCATCTTGTAGGTATTCATGTACCATGTGACAAAAGCTGTGAGCATTCACAGACCAGTGATGAGGGACAGTACACGGTAAAATTGTTATTATATTAGTGTGTTTTCAATGACTTGCTATACCAGCTGCAGAGTGTAAAATGTAGGAGAAATTGCATTTTCAGGTTTATTTGTGTATATGAAGTAGCTGATTTTGTGCTTTTAAACCACAGCCTATTACAATGGGTTGAGTTTCAGGTAATATCATATCTCATTATGTTATCCTTTTGTGTACACACACTTGCTTCCTTATCTTATATTTGTCTGGAAAACCAAAGCTCAATACTTAGAGAGAACAATGGAGTGTAATTTCTTCTGCTGGCTGTGTTTACATAGCCTGTCAATTGCCTGTACGCCAATATACAAACTTTTAGTATGGGCGGGGGATACCACAGGCTACATCAGCTATTTCAAATGTGGAAATAAGGGTAAAAGAGCTACTTGTAAACAATTTGATACATTCTAGCAGGTAAAATGGATCATTGGGAACAATTTAAAGGGAAGAAATGTTTTGGGTGAACTGTCCCTTTAATTAACGCCTCTATTGTGTGCTTCAGGTTAGTGTCCATGATCAAAGCAGGAACTTCATTTTTACTGTATTTTTATTACAATGTCCCTAAAGAATATAAGGACTACTTACACTCTCCTGCTGCAATTCCCAAACATATCATGAATAAAAAGTGAGAAATATGAGGAGAGGACAGTAAAGGGAATGTTACAACACTCAATTATGGATATAATAGGAGTGGAATTATCTCATATTTCATTGTAACTGTAACTAATTGCAATGCACCACTGGGAGCTAGCTAGTGATTGGCGGCTACACACATATGCTTCTCAACATTGGCACACCTAATTTGTTAACTAGGGCATTGCTGCTTTGGGACTTACTTGTATTATATGTTAACCTCTTTGCAAGGTTAAACACATAGTTAAATGCTAGTAATAGTACAATGCTCGATCACATTAGAGACCAGAGTATGAATTTAACATCATTTTAGCAAATACCTTCAATTTCTGGTTATATCTGCTTTTTGCACAACTTTCCTTTAAAATTCTAGTCTTTTCTAAACCCTCAGTGGGACTCATTATACAAGTCCTATCACAGAGGGCTACCAAGGGAAAAAATAGCGAGCACACACAGCTCCTGCGCTAGCTCACTGAGATACTGGTGACATTATCGCCAATGCCACCCTTCTTTCACGATAGCAGCAAGATATGTTGCACATGGTAAAGCCAGTGTATCTTAGCTGAGCATGACCAGCACTGTTTTTCGTGTGAATGGACTGTCCATACCTAATGCACATGCATGAAACACAACCTTGTTTTCACTGGCAGCATTTTACATAAGGGGCATGAATCCTGCAGACTAATTTAAATATATCATATGGGACAAATGAGCTTTGTATAGTAAGTTACTTGAGTTGTGATATATCCATAATATAGAAAGCACTAGAACAAGGCTCAACAAACACAGGAGCCAGGGAGCCACTGTTTTTGAATTTGACTCCTGGTTCCTAACTTTTTGGGTTATTCTATATATATATCTATATACAAATATCACTGCCTGGCTCATAAAAATATGTCTGTCTCCTTAAAGGGACAGTAAAGTCACAAAAAATCTTTCATGATTTAAATAGGGCATGTAATTTTAAACAGCTTTCCAATTTACTTTTATTGCCAATTTTGCTTTGTTCTCTTGGTATTCTTAGTTGAAAGCTAAATCTAGGAGGTTCATGTGCTAATTTCTTAGACCTTGAAGACTGCCTCTAATCAGAAAGCATTTTGAAAGTTTTTCACCACTAGAGGGCGTTAGTTCATTTGTTTCATATAGATAACATTGAGCTCTGGCACGTGAAGCTCCTAAGAGCAAGCACTGATTGGCTAAAAATGCATGTCTGTCAAAAGAACTGAAATAAGGGGGCAGTTTGCAGATGCTTAGATACAAGGTAATCAGAGAGGTAAAAAGTATATTATTATAACTGTGTTGGTTATGCAAAATTGGGGAATGGGTAATAAAGGGATTATCTACCTTTTTAAACAACAAAAATTCTGGTGTTTACTGTCCCTTTAACATTCTTACTGGCTCCTACATTTTATACAGATTTGTCAACTACTCCACTAGAATTTAAATAAAAGTGTTGATGACAAATAGCAAACAAGGGCATAGGCACAGGGGGATGGTATAGAATTGACTGAAGGAAGAGGTTAATTATGTTTATAAGAGATTAAATAAATAAAAGATCTATTTATAATCAAGCCTTTTCCTGCTTTGACTGCAGGTTCGCATAAGAGAACCTGCAGTCAGTATTTATCAAGCAGTGGTCATAAGACTGCTGCTTCTCTACCCTGTTCTTCAATTGTGGAGCATTTTGTAGAAATGGCTATAAGAAGTAAAAAAGGATCCACTAGCCTTTTCAATAGATGTATCCCAGAATTGCTATTCATTTGTGACAACTTTTAAAATGATGCTAACAAAATGACAGTATAAAACAATGTAAATATATTTTTCTTTTTGTAATGTATTTCTTAATAGCTAATACTATGAGTGCTATGTCCCTTTAACAAAAAAATATGGTCTGAAGCAATAAATACAAATTAATTCAACCACTCATTTTGAAAAAGGTTACCACCATAGACACATTACCTTCCTCACCCCAATGAAAAAGTAAATCAAATGCATTCACACTTTTTCATCACAAGAGACATGTTAGTAATTGAGCAGGAAATGAAATGACAAGCAGAAAACGTGTCTAAACATCTTGTATGATGGTCCTTGTGTTGCATTTTATCATGACACTAACTAGCTCACTAAAGTCCTATTAGAGATTAATAAATGGTGACTGCTATTGATTTGTTTGGCAAGCTGGTTATCATCTATGCCTGGCATTTGTCTTGCATTGCTTATATTTTCACACAATCAATAAGTGCAGATGAAACAATTCAGGCACACCCACCCCTTCATGACTGAAATCTAAGACAGCTATGGCACAATGCCATTATCTCCAGTACATATGTAGCTGTAACGGCAACAATGTGCTGCCATAAACGCAAACACTTTCTGTCTGTTTTCCAACCTGCCTTTAGCAAAGTGATTAGTCTGAAAAGCCTAACGGTAAGAACAAAAATAGGCTACCATCCCCGTCCTTAAAAAGAAGAAGTTGTCTGCCAAACAACAACAACAACCCGCAGCTTCTTTTCACTACTACACAAGTGTTTCCAAAAAAAACAAGAGTGCCCATCACACAAGAACCAATACAAAGTAATGTCTGCATTATTATTGCAGAAATAAAACAACTGATTCACATATTCAGCAGTAGTGGTGATTGCTGTGCATGTTTCTATATACAGATAGCACCATGATAAAATGGAAATTCTACTGTAAATAACAAAGTAAAATTTCTGCAATGTTATGAATGCAACAGCATTTAAAGAAAAGAGATTTATTTTTAATAGCACAGAAAGGATATACCTCGGAGATGAGTAGTAGATTTCATTTTTCAGCATAAAGATTAGACTTCTAAGGCTTCTATTAACTTGACAGTTTAATTACAAGTAAAATCTTTCAATTTAAATGATAAATATGACAAATAATACTTGTTTCCAGGTTTTTATTTTTAAGCAGGTATTACAATGTGCACCTTTACTGAAAAGATATGTGGTGTCATAGTAAATCATCAGCTTGAATCACTGGGAGTTGTCAGTCACAGTAATATGGTTAGTAAATATGCCCTGGAGGAGGAATTGAGAGAAACTTCATGGGTATAAGAAGATATATATACAAAAAAAAATGTTAAAGGGACACTGAACCCAATTTTTTTTCTTTCATGATTCAGATAGAGCATGCAATTTTAAGCAACTTTCTAATTTACTTCTATTATCAATTTTAATTTTTTCTCTTGCTGTCTTTATTTGAAAAAGAAGGCATCTCAGCTATGGAGCCAGCAAATGTTTGCTTCAGGACCATGGACAGCACTTGTTTATTGGTGCTGACCAATCAGCAAGGACAACCCAGGTTGTTCACCAAAAATGGGCCGGCATCTAAACTTACATTCTTGCTTTTCAAATAAACATACCAAGAGAATGAAGAACATTTGATAATAGGAGTAAATTAGAAATTTGCTTAAAAATGCATGCTCTATGTGAATCACAAAATAATTTTTTTGAGTACAGTGTCCCTTTAAATATTCCTCAAAAAAATAACAAGAGCAGGATAAAGTTATTCCACTGAGAATGCACTGAGTAACCAGTAATATATACAAACCATAGCAAATGTTAAAAAAAATTAAAACAGTAGATATGCAGAACGCTAATGCAAATGGAACCTGCCTCATTGCAATACAATAAAGAATGGGCAGTGATGTATGGCAAATGATATTCTTCAACATTATATGTGTTATCACCACTACACTTTAACAAGTTCTTCATATTTAAACTATTTTATGACACATTGACCACTTGTACTGTAAAATTGTGGTATCCAACCATTTCAAGTAAGTGGCCACATTGGATTTGTTTTTGTTGTATTTTCCTCATCAAAGACTTGTGATCATATTTTTCAACTGCTATCAAACAAAACACAGACACACATACATATATATGCCTATAAAGATCATAACCCTGCAGTGTATGTAAATGTTATATGTGAAAACAAACATGATGCAGACATACAAAGCATCATATGGCAAAACGAATGAGCACAACAAAGTACCTGTATTCAATATTTAATTTACACGTTTATATATATATATAGATAGATAGATAGATAGATAGATAGATAGATAGATAGATAGATATGATTTCATGTGTATATGTCTTTGTGATTCTGAATATTTATATACAAGCTGTATATCAATGCATCTAGATACCAGATAGATGAATAAATGGCTACATGTAGTATTTACAAAATAATCGTACACCTAAGTACCAACCAGCTTAGCTAGTAGTGCAAGTACTGTAAGTACCAATGACGTCATAAGATTAGCAGGATGTCTAACACCTACCTACAGACGACTCATCCTCACGGTCTGAGCTTATGTAGCCGTCGCTGCCCCGGTCCGATGAGCTGTGTCTGGGGGAGTCGGTACCGGGCACCTGGAGCAGGTCTCTCCGGTGCTCCTCCTCGTCTGGTCGTGAGCCACCGGGTGTCAACAGGTTGCCCAATACAAACCGCTCAGTGCCACCCTCCTCATCCTCGAAGTCCCGGTCCTGGGGCGGCGGATTGATAACCGGTGGTGGTGGCAGCGGTTCGGTGCCCTTTTTGTCAGAACGCCGAGTCCGCTGCGGAGGGGGTGGTGGCGGGGGTTTTGCCCGTTGCCTGGGTTTGGGTTTAGGGGTCTCCTTATCCCGAGCCAGCGCGCTCTCTAGGTAGATGACTTTAAACTTCTCCTCGGCCAGCACTTGTTGCAGCTTCTTCAGGTTGGTCCTGCAGCGCTCCAGCTCTTGTTCCACATCCTGTACCGAACCCAGCTGCATCTCTGGAGCCTCCTCCCCAGGGAACTCCGCCTGCCAGTGCTGTGCAAACTCCTGTGGATCCCACATGGCTACGGGGGGCGCCAGATGACCGGGGCTGCAGATAGTAGGTGGTGATGCAGCAGGTTGATGCGCTGCTGGCAAGTCTCAGCTTGCTGCTGTACAGCCGACGTCGCTTTTTGCTACCAGGACACGGTTTAAACTGTGCAATTCCCGAGTAATCCCGACTC
Organism: Bombina bombina; assembly: GCF_027579735.1. Taxonomy (NCBI): domain Eukaryota; kingdom Metazoa; phylum Chordata; class Amphibia; order Anura; family Bombinatoridae; genus Bombina; species Bombina bombina. Next base: position 214,790,278 of record NC_069501.1, read on the forward strand.
CCTGGCACTCACTTAATACCTTCACTTAGATTACACTCTCATATTCCCTGGTACACGCCACTAAACCATGCCAGTCACATTCAAACTTTCTTCCTGCCTTCCGCATTGTGGGCTGCTCCTGTATTGTTTGACGTACGGGAATCCCCGCCCCTCCCTACCCTCTGTAGAGGTGCAGGGAGTGTCAAGGTGTCACCATAAGTGCAACCCAGCGCCTTGACGCTAGGGTAGAGTTTATTCTAGTTGTATATGTGATCACACATTTTATCTGTAAACAGTTTGTAGTGTTAAAGAATATTTTATAATTAAAAAAAATATATGTATATATATATATATATATATATATATATATATATATATATATATATATATATACCTACCTGTGTGTGTGTGTGTGTGTGTGTGTATATATATATATATATACCTGTGTGTGTGTGTGTATATATATATATATATATATATATATATATATACCTGTGTGTGTGTGTATATATATATATATATATATATATATACCTGTGTGTGTGTGTGTGTATATATATATATATATATATATATATATATGTATGTAGAGAAAGAGATGCACTCGCAGGACTTCCACAAAAACCTTCAATATAGGAACGTTTTCGGGGTTCACAACCCCTTCATCAGCAGCTTTTTTGGAGTGCTATTTAGCACCCAGGGCTGGATGTTGCTGAGTCACAGGATGTGTACCCGGTCTGGTCTTGGAGTGCAGATCCCTTCCATGTTTTGTATTTTCTCTGGGTGATTACATCCACCTGTGCACCCCTTCTTTGTTCTCAGTCTGTTTGGCTTTGTGAGCTTGCATGATGGTGTGGCTGTGTTAGGGACTCAGGCAATGGAAAGGACCTTGATGTGGTGCCTGAGCTTTCCCTTTTGGCCAGATGCGGTAACTAACCTTTCCAGTTGTGATTTTATCTTAGCTGTGAGCTAGCTGGTGAGTGCTGGGTGTTTCTATGTGTTGTATTACTTTTTGTTTGTAATCCCCCTTGATTCTTGCACCCATTCCGGACTGGGGTTAACTGCCTGTGGCTCTGGTGACATCACAGCTTTTTTGGAGTGCTATTTAGCACCCAGGGCTGGATGTTGCTGAGTCACAGGATGTGTACCTGGTCTGGTCTTGGAGTGCAGTTCCCTTCCATGTTTTATATATATATATATATATATATATATATATATATATATATATATATAACACATAGAGATATATATATTGTTCAAACATAGAGCGCACTCCCACCTGAGGAACAGCTACCAGGGTGCAGGCAAGCACACTCTCTGGATTTGTGCAAAAGTGGTGCTTACTGGTGGTCATTACTGTTTGATGTGCCAATAAAGCACCACTTTTGCACAAATCCAGAGAGTGCATGCTTTTAATATTATATATATATATATTTTTTGAGAAATAAACACAGGGGAAGCAAGTGCTGTTGAGCTATATATAGTATCCTAGTTCCAGACAAATTTGCATGTTTTCTATTCTACGTTAAATGTACATATTTAGGTGGGTTGATTACTAGACTACTTAGATCCCAATCTTCTCCTGCCCAGCTAATACCTCTGTAACCAGGGGTGATGTGAGCAGCAGGCAGGGTGTAGTCAGTCTAGATCAGCGGTCGCCAACCAGTGGTCCATGGACCACTGGTGGTCCACAAGAAGATGTTGGTGGTCCTTGACACCATCAAGCAGGAATTAATCTCCTCTCATTGTGTCAACCCTGTCGTGCTGCAACTCCCTACAGTGCCTGGCTGGGAGTTGCGTAGTACTGCACAACTTGCATAGCTAGATTGTATTTTTAACTCCTCCCGCCTGGCGCGCTGCTCAGAGGAAGATGATTCCATTCTAAAGCCAGCAGAGGTTGGTATAGTCTTGGTTTGTAATAGTGGAATTAAAGTATATAAAAAAAGAAAATCTTAAAAAAATGTTTTCTCATATTTCATTTATTTTCTTCCCTTTACCTGTCTCTTTGTAGTAATTACTTCAGATGGACTTACATCACTGTTTGTCTTCCTCCATCTTCTCTATTTTTTTTATTAAATATTAATTAATTTTAATTCTAATAATTTTCCTGCGCACAAAGCCATTCCACCTGAATTCCAGTAATTGCCATCCAGCAGATCAGCCATATCCCAACAGTATTATAGAAATTGACAGTAATATCAGTCTTGGTTAGCTCACATCCATATTGAGAGCTTTCTGATATAAACTTAATTTATGACTCCAATGTCTGTCCATGATCATTAGTAGTTTTGAATAATTCCTAACTGGGGAGGTGACTTGAAAGTCTTGTGGTCCTTTTAAACATAATTCTTTTTTTCCTCACTTTCTGCCTCTCTGTTTCCAGATGGTTATACTAGTTATGTACAGTATGTGTGTGTATATATATATATATATATATATATATACACACACACACACACACACACACATATATATATACAGGCTTGTACCTTTTTAAAAAAAAATCATGTTGGTGCACGGGATTCAAAATTGTGAGTTTAGTGGTCCCTGAGGTCCGAAAGGTTGGCGACCCCTGGTCTAGATAATAATCCCCCTACAATATATTGCCATGCTTACTAATGTACTTTGCAATACTAGCTCTGTTAAGCTGAATATATGTTGATATGACAAACTGCACTTATGCAAGAATTTAATACTTAACCTCTTAGATCCCATTCTATATCTGCCCAGGTTATACCTCCATGCCTACTTTGCCTGGGGGTTCTGTGAGCAGTAGGGTGTAGTAGGTTAATTAATATCTTGCCATCAACAGCTTGATACTAACAGCTTGAATTACTTTGCGCCTGTGTTCATCCCTGTCAGGTTCAAACCAGTCAGGTTTATTATGCACTTTGCACATAAAAATGAAGCTATATATGTATTTTAAATAAATGTCCTTGTGTGCCTACGCATCGGATATGTACTCTAGAACTGTACATTTTGAATGACTGATGGTGTTCTCACGGGGCGAGATGTCACTGATTCACAATTAAAATTCGCTATTGAAGTATATATATATTTTTGAGCTTTTCTTTACTTTATAAAAGAGTGCTGATTTCCCTGTCTTTTAACAACAAGATTTCATTGTTGTTTACTCTTTCTTATTTGCTCCGTGTCATATATATATATTTAAACTTGGGAGGTTATGTTACCTTTTGTGGGCTAGGAAAATCTGTTCCACTCGCATGATTTGAGGGTTTTATCACTTCATGACATCTAAAGGGTTAATATAAATATGATATTTTATCTGAAGTGTATCAAAATATTATTTTACATTCACAACAATTCTGACAGCTAATGAGTCAATGTATGCTGCAGTGTAATGAGTTATATCCTTCTCTGGCAGTCAGAGGGTTAATAAAAACATCAGCCCAATGTAGTCATTTTTTGGAGTCCACAGGTTCAAATATCATAACATTGCATAAAATGTTTTGGGTTGCTCTGGATTCTATCAAACTCTGTGCAACTAATTTAGGATTTCATGGTTGTAAGTCAAATAGCCCTTCTTCATCAAACTAATGAATGTAGATAGAGTATTGCCGGGTGAAAATACATAGAATAAGCTTGGTCTCTGAGTCTTGACAAGTAACAGGAACCTTATCTTGATTGACAGGATGATAACTATACCCACAGAATACACAGGTAATAATGATGGCTGCACATATTATTTGTTTATGGCAGATAAGCATAGACAACAGATTATAGCAAATCAAATACTGTACAATGATTACGTTTAACACTTTGCTCCTGTGTGCAGCATATTTGCATATAAAGCTTTCTTTACCTCTTGTACCTCTTACTGAAGTGCAATGTTGCAAGATGCAGGCAGGCTGTGGCCTAACATGACACTTGGAACTCGTTCTTTTACAGGGTTATATAGAAAGAAATCTCGTTTGATAGGACACCCATTTTTGTCTTTATAAAATAAGTTTTATTAGTATCTAGGATATTAAAATATATTTTAAAAAGGCTGTCAAAATAGTTTTTACAAAAAAAAAGCACTGCAACTTCTCCTTTTCTCTCATAATTCTCTTGTCAGAGGGAACTATTTCTCCCAACTCATCAATATTGACCCAGTAGTGTTCTGTAGTGTACTGATTGTACTTGTATTTGTTGTGCTATGAGAATTAACTTATTTTTCCTTTTGACTGTTTGGAAATTAGTTACAATTGTAACTATGGGTCCAATGCTAATTTAAAAAAAGCAGGAAATGCAAAAGGAGAGGAAAAAATAATAATTTGTATTCTTTGTAACCCCCAATATTTATTTTTGCTGTTATATGTCTGTTATACTTTTACTGTGATGTCAGATGCTTTGGTAATGTATCTGTTTAAAGGGATATGAAACACAACCATTTCCTTTTGTGCTTCAGACCGGGCAGGCCATTTTAAAAAGTTTCCAATTTACTTATTATTAAATTTGTTCCCATGATATTCTGTATTGAAGAGATACCTATAAAGGCATCTGAAGAACTATGTGGCAGGAAATATTGCTGCCATCTAGTGCTCTGGCAAATGGATAACATTCTTTCAAAACTGCTGCCCTATAGTGCCTCAGAAATGGGCAGCCTCCAGAGCTTACATCCCTGCTTTTCAACAAAAGATACCAAGAGAATGAAGAAAAAATGATAATTGAAGTAAATTAGAAATTTGTTTAAAACCACATGCTCTATCTGAATCATGAAAGAAGCATTTTGGATTTCATCTCTCTCCTCTCCATATTTTTCGTATAGGTGGAGGATTCAAAAGGGAATCAGCTATTCCAAAGGACAAAATAAAGGTAAACAACTTAATTGTAAATAATTTAATGCAAGCCAGCAAAATAAAATGGATCAATGGGAACACATTACAGGGTAAACAATTGTACACTGCTCTGTCCCTTTCAAATGACAATATATTATTTCAGCTTCCCATTCTGTAAAATATATGTTAAATAATCAGACACCTGATCCGTGGTCTAATAAATTTGGTTATGACTAAAAAATTGTTAGGTATATGACAGGCAGGAACTGCAGGACCAGGTGTTTGATGTGAGGTCACAACGCTACCTTTCAGTTTCGCTAATTACCCCCAAGTCATCCTGTATTTTTGTGGAGGATAGCTGGTGAGTGGTAACCCTAATGAAAATGTGGCCTTCTCCTAAATTTGGCAAATTGGTCTAAATTTGGTAAGTGTAGAAAAAATTTTGTGAAAGAAAAAATATCTCAATTGTCTATAATATTCTATGGAGTCTGCTATAGTTCTCAATATTTCACGAAAGTAAGGCTTCATGCAATGAAACATAGGTTTATTTATTTTTTATTCACAATGAAGATCTTTATGACTACTAATCTGTTGATCCCTTTAATCATTTATATCATTTAACAACAAATTTATGCTGTCTTCTGATGCCAAAAAAATACAATGAACAGATTTTCTAGTAAATAATATTATTGTTTATTTCCGAGCTGCTTTATAAAGCTTTTCATAAGTAAACAACTTTAAATCCCATAGCTCCCAGGTAGGTTGGAACACATTGATGATCATTATGTTGCAGCAGCTTTAACCGTCAGTTAATTAAATACTTTAAAGAGCATATTTTCCACTGTGTCACTCTCCAGACTGTATGTGATAACATTGCAGAAATGTCGCACTTTATCTAGAATACTCCTGTCATAGTTAATGCAAAAGAAACAAAAACAGCTGCTGATTTGATGGCATTGTATAAATAAATATTTAACAAAATGTAATGATAAAAGAAATGAAAGTAATCCCTTTAGGTTTTTTGTTTCACTTTGGGATTTGTATGCTATAAATGCCTACATATTCGGTTTGCAGAGTAAACTTCAACAAGCACTTAACTTGCTGATACTCTCATTTATAATGCAACATTAAAGGGACATGAAACCAAAAATATTAATTTCATGATTCAGATAGAGCATACAATTTAAAATAACTTTCCAATTTACTTCTGTTATAAAATCTGCTTAATTCTTTTGGTATCCTTTGTCGAAGGAGCAGCAATGCACTCCTGGGAGCTTGCAGAGCACAAAGGGTTAGCCAATGACAAGAGGCACATATGTGTAGCAACCGATAAACAGTTAGCACCCAGGAGTGCATTGCTGCTCCTGTCTGGAGGAAGAAGAATGAAGCATACGCTGAAAAGAACACTCTGCCTACAGTTAAAGGGACACTGAACCCAAAAATTTTCTTTTGTGATTCAGATAGAGCATGAAATTTTAAGCAACTTTCTAATTTACTCCTATTATCAAATTTTCTTCATTCTCTTGGTATCTTTATGTGAAATGCAAGAATGTAAGTTTAGATGCCGGCCCATTTTTGGTTCACAACCTGGGTTGTCCTTGCTGATTGGTGGATAAATTCATCCACCAATAAAAAAGTGCTGTCCAGAGTACTGAAACCAAAAAAAAGCTTAGATGCCTTCTTTTTCAAATAATGATAGCAAGAGAACGAAGAAAAATTGATAATAGGAGTAAATTAGAAAGTTGCTTAAAATTGCATGCTCTTTCTGATTTACAAAAGAAAAAAAATTGGGTACAGTGTCACTTTAAGCATGGTGGAGGCTCTATTATGCTTTGGGGCTGCTTTGCATCCTCTGGCACTGGAAACCTGCAGGGTGTGGAAGGCAGGATTGATTCATTGAACTATCATGAAATCCTAGGACAAAACGTCATGCTGTCTGTGAGGAGGCTGAAGCTTGGGCGTCATTGGACCTTCCAACAGGACAATGATCCAAATATACCTCAAATTCCACCAAGCCTTAGTTGCAGAAGAAGTCATTGAAGATTCTATAGTGGCCATAACAGTCACCTGATTTGAACCCCATAGAAAATCTCTGGAGGGATCTGAAGAAGGTGGTTGCAGCATGCAAACAAAATAATATTACTGAAATGGAGGCCAATGCTCATGAGGAAGATTCCTCAGGAACGCTGCCAGACGCTGGTGTCTGGCTATGCATCTCACTTGCAGCAGGTCATAACAGCAAAAGGGTGCTCTGCTAAGTACTAAAAATGCTTGCCAGTGGCGTCACTAGGGTTGGTGTCACCCGGTGCGGTAAGTCATGGTGTCACCCCCCCCCCCCAGAAAGCAGACACACACAAAAACACAGGCAAACACACATACAAACACTCAGACACACTTAAAAACATACTCAGATGCACACACAAACACTCGGAAACACACTCAGACACACACACAAAAACACACACACAAAAACACTGAGACACACAAAAACTCAGACACACACATACAAAATATGTAAACTGCACTGCATTAATTAGGAAGCTCATGCCTAGAGCTGCTCCCTGGCTCAGCAGAACATCAAATGAAAGATAAACAGAGCACTCTAAAATAAATCACTGAAGAAAAGGTTTAGGCACGCAAACTATGAAAATTCTGCTCTCTGACTCTGTTCCAAGTCTGTCAGTGCACAGCCCTGGGCCGCATGTCACTGAGCAGTGAGCACAGATAGGCAGGCAGGTTTAGGCTAGCAGGGCAACTTTGCAAGCCCCACGGCACACCCACAACATTCATAGTGAAATTGGGCAGGGGAGGAGCAAAGTACAAACAAGCAAAAGCAGCCGGGAAAACTATTTGTTGAAATTGCAGCACTGGCTCAAGGGGCAAAAAAATTGTGTGTCTACAACTTCCCCAGTCCCACTAATGTTCACAAATGCCAGCCTCTAATAAAATAATCTATGCATCTCAACATTGTATTTTTTTGAATTTCAATAAAATTTAAAAAAAAAAAAAAAAAAAAAATTTTTTTTTTTTTTTTTTTTTTTTGGTGTCACCCCCTGGAGGGTGTCACCCGGGTGCGGCCCGCCCCCCCCGCCCCCCCCTAGTGACGCCACTGATGCTTGCCATGAAGGGGTTGAATAGTTTTGAGACTGCAGAATTCATTAAAAGTTGCATTTTCTGTTGAATTTGGGGAACCAATTGAACCATTCGTTGTGTTGAGCTATTTCAATAGTTTTTGTTTGATTTGTTCATTGCAAACAGCAGAAAGCTGACAATAAACCTGATTTGCAATTGGGGTTGAATAATTTTGATTACAACTGTGTGGGTTTAATATGTTTATGTATGTATACATATGTGCAAATATATACTGTGTATATATATATATATATATATATATATATATATATATATATATATATATATATATATATACTAGGGGATAAGCCTACCCAGAGGGCAGTCTATTAAGAATTACTGAAAATAATAAATTAACTTATCAAAAATAAAAAAAATTAAACCTAATCTAATAATCCTATAAAAATAACCCCCAAAAAAATGACCAATTACCCCCTAAAAGTAAACCCCCCCCACCCAACCAACCCCCCAAAATAAAAAAAACTAAGCTAACCAGTGCCCCTAAAGGGTAATTTGTATGGGCATTGCCCTTAAAAGGGCAATCAGCTCTTTTACTAAAAGCTCTTTTGCGCCCATAAAAAAAAAACCTAATCTAAAAATAAAAAACACCCCAAAAAAACAAACCTAAGTCTAACCCGGAAATAGGTACAGTTCCTGAAGTCCGGCGGCGAAGGTTTTCTTCCAGGAGGTGAAGGTCTACATCTATCTTCATCCAGAACGAAGGTGGCACGGAGCAGATGTGACCATGGAGCAGAACCGGTGATCGCGGAGCAGGACCGGCCGGCGTTGAGGATCCTCTTCATGTGGTCGCCCCGCCTACTTAATATTTAATGTAAGGTACTCCATTTAGGTACCTTGCATTCCTATTGGCTGAAATTTTGAAATCAGCCAATAGGATGAGAGCTATTGAAATCATATTGGCTGTTCAAATCAGCCAATAGAATTTCAGTAGCTCTCATCCTATTGGCTGATTTCAAAATTTTAGCCAATAGGAATGCAAGGTACCCCAATATAAATGGGGTACCTTGCATTCAATCTTCAGTATGCGGGGCGACCACATGAAGAAAAACCTCCATGCTGGTTCTGCTTCGCGTCTTCCAGTCCTGCTCCACAATCGCTGGTCCTGCTCCATGGTCACCTCCGCTCCACGCCACCTTCACTCCAGATGAAGATAGAAGATGTCCCAGTGCTGGATGAAGACCTTCACCGCCTGGAAGAAGACCTTCACCGCCAGACTTCAGGAACTTTTAGTACCTATTTTGGGGTTAGACTTTTTTTTTAGATTAGGGATTTTTCCATGGGCGCAAAAGAGCTGTTTGGAAAATTGTCCAATGCCCATACAAATGCCCCTTTAGGAGCAATGGGTAGCTTAGTTTTTTTAGACTTCGATTTTTTATTTTGGGGGTGTGGCTGGGTGGGGGTTTTACTGTTAGGGGTTAATTGGTAAATTTTTTAGGTAAAAAATCTTTTTTATTTTTGTAGGGGTATTAGATTAGGTTTCATTTTTAATTTTTGATATTTTTATTTTTTTGTTTTTTTTTTGTCCTGTCATTTATTTTTATTTTTATTTTTTTTAAAATAGTTTTTATTAAGGTTCTTTGTCAAACAAACAAGCAGTTAGTAATTCACAATACATGGTAAAGAAGACACTGAATGTTACATTGTAGGTCGCCAACAGGAGTCGCACAAGTACACTATGCATTCAAGTGACAAATTACACAGTAAATGCAAACAGTAATCGATATTCAAACAGGACGCCCGCCATGATCTAATGCGGCCCCTCTTGAACCACAAGAATATAATAAATAAAATATAAGGTGGGCACACATTAATGGGATAGGGCCACACAAGGACCCCAAATGAAGAACCTTCCTTTTCAGCCTTTTAGAACTGTAGTTGCTGGGGTATACGAGTAACTAAATGTTTTTTATATTAACAAACTGTGAGGGGCTATGACAAGAAAAAGAAAAAACATGTATACATATCTAGGCTTAATCACCCTCAGCTGTCATAAGGATAATACATAAGTTGCGATAAAAAACAATAACTGTGGAAAAGTGATTGGTAGTGCAAGCGTTAAACATTCTTGCAGTTGCATGTGGGAGAACTGCGGTCAATCTTAATATACACTGCAAGATGAACATATAAAGACAATTATTATTAAGGTGCGATATATACAAGACAGATCGCTTTTTTAGATCTCCTAATCAAGGAGGTATATTATGTGTTGGTGGGGGAGGTGGGTGCTTATATTTGGTACAGGACAGCTCCCACTCAAAGCGAAGGGGAGAACCTGTGCCTTCATTGAGAAACGGGAAGAACTGTTGTCTGAGAACTTAGGATAAATATAACGTAACGTTACTGATCTGCACTAAGTGTTCCTGTATAACTAAGTTACTGAGCTGATGGGCAATGCATAAAGAGAAAAGAGTATATTAGGCTAAGGATATTAAAGAGCCGTAGATTGCTGGAAATACCAAATTAAGCCTCTGCACTCTGACTTGCTGTAGCCAAGTTATGGGAGAGCAAAGTATTATAACTATGTGAAGAGACTAAGTGGTCTGGGGCCTATACCAAATCCTATGTCATAAAATTGAGGGATCTAAGCTACTGTAAATAGGAGGAATCGTGCGATTTTAATATAAAATATAAGGACAGGAAATGGTATACTAAGATATAGAGGCGCAGGACCAGCCTGCACCAGGGAGCAAGCATCCTGGAGTAAATAAGATCTGTGCATAAAATAGATATAAATAGGTATCTTGGTAACAACATTTCTATTTAAATACTCAAATTCAGACACGCACACTTTTCATGTCACCTGTGTTTGCTGTTATGGTACCGTCATCAAAAAAGTAAGGCTCAAAACATTTCAAAAACTCACACAACATTATCAACACGCATGCATCAGCTTGCTTTACTATGTACAACTATGTCTGAAATTTTGCAATGAAGTTGTAGATGTGTAAGATACAGACAACGCGCTGCCTTGGCCGCTGGCAGCAACATGCCATGTCTAGAGATTACATCCAAATTCAAAGCATGTGCATAAATAAGGCCCGTGGACATAGAAGCATTATGTGAGAGAACGTTTATGGCTCGCCAACATGTAGGTGGGTGCAAAAAAATAGTGAAGAGCCTGTAAGTGTAGCGTAATAATCATAATTGGGCGGAGAATAACCTGTAGGGAAACAGAAATGGTTTACATATCTAGGCAATACATAATATTTACGAATAGCAACATGGTTATGAGGGTAGTACTGAGGATCAGACAAAATGTTGCTAGACTATACTGTAATAAGGTTTTGAGACCATTCTACATTACTGTGGAATCATATCTAGTGTCACAAATAGTCTCTCTAGTTTAGTTCAAGCGGCCATAAACGCAATATAGTTAGGAAATTCAGTTGGAGCAGGTGTCTGAGCATATTAACATTATATAGCCATAAGCATTGGAAGTCCATTCGCTGTATGATAAACATACTGCACCTCTAGTGTAAAGGAACATTGCAAATAAGGCAAAACCAAACAGCCCAAAAAGATTAGGGCAACAAGTCCATAGTCACTATAGAAGAGCATTGCATAAGCATCAATTAGAGGTACACGTATAGACATTCTCCAACTGTAGTGGTAAATAAGACTATCATGTGCAGCAATACTAGGGACAGGAAATATTATTGTAGGCAAGCTCCTAAAGTCATGTAAATATTACCGAATGTCCCATGCAAGTAACGATACAGATCAGTAATAGAAAGAGAACAGCTTTTGCTAATTATTTCAATGTGGAGTAGGATTGTCATTTTGCAATTGGGAGAAGAGTTATGTCTTCTGTACTTAGCCCTTATTCATAATAAATTAAGGTCTCTGAGAGGCACACAGAAATCATCTCTGGAGCACTGTAATAATTCCTTCTGCTGAGATCTATGCCACCTGCGCCATCAAGGGGGTAAAATAAGGAACCTCCAGGGTCCCACTGCTGTTCCAACCCAGAGACGCAGCAGCAGCAGTAGCAGAGATGGCAAACTCCGCAGGTTCGCAGCGTATCCGTTTCAGGACCCTGTAGCTGTAGGTCAGCAGTGCGACCTGTGACTTGTAGCGTGAAGAGGTGTTGGCAGGCTAGGTGATAGATGGGGGCCACGCGGCGATGAGTATCTCTCACCAGTGCCGCTACTAAATCCCTGTGAGGCTCAACCAGCTGCAAATCCTGTAGCGCAAAGCTGAAATCCATCTTGTTGGCAGCGTCTCGCCTCTCAAGCTCTTTTTCGCCGCAGGGCCATGAGGGAAATCCCGGTGCACATAAAGATGGCGACTGTAGTGTGCTGAGTGCGCCTGTTGCGTGCTGCACCTTGTAGGCATCAGTTATGTGACTAGCGGGAGGACCAAAAGCCTCATCTACTGCCTCTAGTAAAGAGACATGGTGCCGATCTAGTAGATTCGTTAGCTGGGTCAAAAAAAGCGCAGCCATGCTTTCAGGCACTCGGTGTCCCCATGAGAGGTAGAGAGCAGGAATTAGAAGGGAAATTTCGACTCTTAGTGCTGCAATGTCCTCCAGTAGAACCCAGAAGGTGTTTTCCAGTATTAGTCTCCAAAATAAAGACACAGATGAGCCTTATCAGTAATATAATCAATTAGAATCCTGGTATATTGTAAGAGCTCTTAAGATATGCGTCCTACTCCTGCGGTAGTTGGCTCCGCCCCCCCTGTCCTGTAATTTTAGACTTTTTTTTTATTTTTTCTAATTTTAGATTTATTTAATTTATTCTTTGTTTGTTTTTTAATTGTAACTTAGTATTTTTTTTTTTATGTAATTGGGTTTAATTTAGGGGGTGTTATGTTAGGGGGCTTAGTAATTAAATTAGTTATTTGCATTGTGGGGGTTGGTGGTTCAGGAGTTAATAGGTTAATTAGGTTTATTGTGATGTGGGGGGTTGGCGGTTTAGGGGTTAATAGGTTAATTAGGTTTATTGCAATGTGGGGGGTTGGCGGTTTAGGGGTTAATAGGTTAATTAGGTATATTGCAATGTGGGGAGTTGGCAGTTTAGGGTTTAATATTTTAATTATGTAATTTGTGTTGTTTAATTTTCAGATTAGGAGTTAATTACTTTTATTATTTTGCGATGTGGGGGTTGGCGGTTTAGGTGTTTGTTAATATTTATTGTGGGCGCTTAGGTTTTTTTTGTTAATACTTCATACTCTTTTGAGGTGATTACAGGTATGGAGCACAGACGTTAAACTTACATTTTATAGTGTAAGGTCGGGTTACCATAGCAACTAATTTATTTTCAAGAAATCCGACATTGGATGGAAGCTGTAACACAACCTTAACATCTATATGAAAATCGTGACTGCACGCAATGTCCAAATATATTTCAATGGGAACCTGGTACTAAAATGGAGCCGTAAATTATTTTAAGCTGTGGGCAACTTCAAAAGCTTACGGTTCGATTTTTAACAACTCAATGGAAGCAAGCCCATAGTTGGACAAGTAATTTAGATAAGCTATCTGTTATCTCCATGTTGATATTTTACTTTATTTACTTTTTCAACAATGTCAAACAATAATAGATTATAATAATCTTCCTGTGGTAAATACACACCACTATGTATTTCACATGCTTTTTCTTAATTTTGATATAAAAACTATATTTAATATGAAAATAACAGATATGCCCAGAGCTGGAAATAGTCACTCTATAATGACATTTAAACTTCAAGGGGCGTGAAAGACAAAACTAGGCATCTGTGAAGAAAAATCACAAGAGGGCGCCTCCTAGTGTGGTACTGTGGTTGTAACAGATATCAGGTGTGTCTTGTGTTGTAATAATACTCACAAGGAGAGCAGCACAAATTGCGCTAAATGGTGCAATCTGGGACTCTTAGGCCTAGATTTAGAGGCTCCTAACGCTGGTTTTAGGCTACCGCCGGTATTTGGAGTCACTCAAAATAGGGTCTAACGCTCACTTTTCAGCCGCGACTTTTCCATACCGCAGATCCCCTTACGTCAATTGCGTATCCTATCTTTTCAATGGGATCTTCCTAACGCCGGTATTTAGAGTCGTTTCTGAAGTGAGCGTTAGAGCTCTAACGACAAAACTCCAGCCGCAGGAAAAAAGCAGGAGTTAAGAGCTTTCTGGGCTAACGCCGGTTCATAAAGCTCTTAACTACTGTGCTCTAAAGTACACTAACACCCATAAACTACCTATGTACCCCTAAACCGAGGTCCCCCCACATCGCCGCCACTCTATTAAATATTTTTAACCCCTAATTTGCCGACCGCCACCTACGTTATACTTATGTACCCCTAAACCGAGGTCCCCCCACATCGCCGCAACTCGATTAAATTTTTACCCCTAATCTGCCGACAGCCACCTACGTTATACTTATGTACCCCTAATCTGCTGCCCCTAACCCCGCCGACCCCTGTATTATATTTATTAACCCCTAACCTGTCCCCCACAACGTCGCCGCAAGCTACTTACAATAATTAACCCCTAATCTGCCGACCGCAAAGCGCCGCCACCTACGTTATCCTTATGTACCCCTAATCTGCTGCCCCTAACACCGCCGACCCCTATATTATATTTATTAACCCCTAATCTGCCCCCCTCAACGTCGCCGACACCTGCCTACACTTATTAACCCCTAATCTGCCGAGCGGACCTGAGCGCTACTATAATAAAGTTATTAACCCCTAATCCGCCTCACTAACCCTATCATAAATAGTATTAACCCCTAATCTGCCCTCCCTAACATCGCCGACACCTAACTTCAATTATTAACCCCTAATCTGACGACCGGAGCTCATCGCTACTATCCCCTAAAGCTAAGTCTAACCCTAACACTAACACCCCCCTAACTTAAATATAATTTAAATCTAACGAAATTAATTAACTCATTAAATAAATTATTCCTATTTAAAGCTAAATACTTACCTGTAAAATAAATCCTAATATAGCTACAATATAAATTATAATTATATTATAGCTATTTTAGGATTAATATTTATTGTACAGGCAACTTTGTAATTATTTTAACCAGGTACAATAGCTATTATATAGTTAAGAACTATTTAATAGTTACCTAGTTAAAATAATAACAAAATTACCTGTAAAATAAGTCCTAACCTAAGTTATAATTAAACCTAACACTACCCTATCAATAAATTAATTAAATAAAATACCTACAATTACCTACAATAAAACCTAACACTACACTATCAATAAATAAATTAAATACAATTTCTACAAATAACTACAATTACATAAACTAGCTAAAGTACAAAAAATAAAAAAGAACTAAGCTACAAAAAATAAAAAAATATTTACAAACATAAGAAAAATATTACAACAATTTTAAACTAATTACACCTACTCTAAGCCCCCTAATAAAATAACAAAGACCCCCAAAATAAAAAAATGCCCTACCCTATTCTAAATTAATAAATTTAAAAGCTCTTTTACCTTACCAGCCCTGAACAGGGCCCTTTGCGGGGCATGCCCCAAGAAATTCAGCTCTTTTGCCTGTAAAAAAAAAACATACAATACCCCCCCCCAACATTACAACCCACCACCCACATACCCCTAATCTAACCCAAACCCCCCTTAAATAAACCTAACACTAAGCCCCTGAAGATCATCCTACCTTGTCTTCACCATACCAGGTTCACCGATCGGTCCAGAAGAGCTCCTCCGATGTCCTGATCCAAGCCCAAGCGGGGGGCTGAAGAGGTCCATGATCCGGCTGAAGTCTTCATCCAAGCAGGGCAGAAGAGGTCTTCCATCCGATTGAAGTCTTCATCCAAGCGGCATCCATCCGGAGCGAAGCGGCAGCATCCTGAAGACCTCCACCGCGGAACATCCATCCTGGCCGACGACTGAACGACGAATGACGGTTCCTTTAAATGACGTCACCCAAGATGGCGTCCATCGAATTCCGATTGGCTGATAGGATTCTATCAGCCAATCGGAATTAAGGTAGGAATATTCTGATTGGCTGATGGAATCAGCCAATCAGAATGAAGTTCAATCCGATTGGCTGATCCAATCAGCCAATCAGATTGAGCTCGCATTCTATTGGCTGTTCCGATCAGCCCCCCGCTTGGGCTTGGATCAGGACATCGGAGGAGCTCTTCTGGACTGATCGGTGAACCTGGTATGGTGAAGACAAGGTAGGATGATCTTCAGGGGCTTAGTGTTAGGTTTATTTAAGGGGGGTTTGGGTTAGATTAGGGGTATGTGGGTGGTGGGTTGTAATGTTGGGGGGGGGTATTGTATGTTTTTTTTTACAGGCAAAAGAGCTGAATTTCTTGGGGCATGCCCCGCAAAGGGCCCTGTTCAGGGCTGGTAAGGTAAGAGAGCTTTTAAATTTATTAATTTAGAATAGGGTAGGGCATTTTTTTTATTTTGGGGGGCTTTGTTATTTTATTAGGTGGCTTAGAGTAGGTGTAATTAGTTTAAAATTGTTGTAATATTTTTCATATGTTTGTAAATATTTTTTTATTTTTTGTAACTTAGTTCTTTTTTATTTTTTGTACTTTAGTTAGTTTATGTAATTGTAGTTATTTGTAGAAATTGTATTTAATTTATTTATTGATAGTGTAGTGTTAGGTTTTATTGTAGGTAATTGTAGGTATTTTATTTAATTAATTTATTGATAGGGTAGTGTTAGGTTTAATTATAACTTAGGTTAGGACTTATTTTACAGGTAATTTTGTTATTATTTTAACTAGGTAACTATTAAATAGTTCTTAACTATTTAATAGCTATTGTACCTGGTTAAAATAATTACAAAGTTGCCTGTAAAATAAATATAAATCCTAAAATAGCTACAATGTAATTATAATTTATATTGTAGCTATATTAGGATTTATTTTACAGGTAAGTATTTAGCTTTAAATAGGAATAATTTATTTAATAAGAGTTAATTAATTTCGTTAGATTAAAATTATATTTAATTTAGGGGGGTGTTAGTGTTAGGGTTAGACTTAGCTTTAGGGGTTAATCCATTTATTATAGTAGCGATGAGCTCCGGTCGTCAGATTAGGGGTTAATAATTGAAGTTAGGTGTCGGCGATGTTAGGGAGGGCAGATTAGGGGTTAATACTATTTATGATAGGGTTAGTGAGGCGGATTAGGGGTTAATAACTTTATTATAGTAGCGCTCAGGTCCGCTCGGCAGATTAGGGGTTAATAAGTGTAGGCAGGTGGAGGCGACATTGAGGGGGGCAGATTAGGGGTTAATAAATATAATATAGGGGTCGGCGGTGTTAGGAGCAGCAGATTAGGGGTACATAAGGATAACGTAGGTGGCGGCGCTTTGCGGTCGGCAGATTAGGGGTTAATTATTGTAAGTAGCTGGCGGCGACGTTGTGGGGGGCAGGTTAGGGGTTAATAAATATAATATAGGGGTCGGCGGTGTTAGGGGCAGCAGATTAGGGGTACATAGGGATAATGTAAGTAGCGGCGGTTTACGGAGCGGAAGATTAGGGGTTAATAATATAATGCAGGGGTCAGCGATAGCGGGGCGGCAGATTAGGGGTTAATAAGTGTAAGGTTAGGGGTGTTTAGACTCGGGGTACATGTTAGAGTGTTAGGTGCAGACGTAGGAAGTGTTTCCCCATAGGAAACAATGGGGCTGCGTTAGGAGCTGAACGCGGCTTTTTTGCAGGTGTTAGGTTTTTTTTCAGCTCAAACAGCCCCATTGTTTCCTATGGGAGAATCGTGCACGAGCACGTTTTTGAGGCTGGCCGCGTCCGTAAGCAACTCTGGTATCGAGAGTTGCATTTGCGGTAAAAATGCTCTACGCTCCTTTTTTGGAGCCTAGCGCAGCATTTTTTTGGACTCTCGATACCAGAGTTAATTTTATGGTGCGGCCAGAAAAAAGCCAGCGTAGCGTTAACAGCCCATCTACCGCCAAACTCCAAATCTAGGCCTTAGTTTCCCAGCAAACTGATCCTTGGAAGGGATGTAGAAAATCAGGTATCCAGGTACCAGAAAGAGCAAAAGGTGCAGTATATTTTCTTATTAAAAACAAAATAAAAAACTAAGGGTGTGTACATTCACCCAAAGTGCAGAAAAACAATGCAAACAACAGATTGCAACGCGTTTCTCAGCTGTGCTAGCTGTTTCATCAGGCATCTGTTTACAGACTGGAAGCTCTGGATTTTAAACATCTACTAACCAATCCCAACCCTTGAACAGACACAACCCATTACCTGTCTGCACAGGTGCAAGTAATTGACAATCATTCCACTGACCCATGTGTGTTTACAAAGTGGCAAAACAATTGATTGAAATGTTAACATCTATCCACTAACATATAAAGATTTGATAAATCTAAGATTAACATTGACTTTATCCATCTAAATGTAAAACACTTTAAATATACCTTTCTGTGTAGATGGTCTATGGTAATAATACCAATTCTAATTGTGTAACAATCATTATAAGGCACTATCACCAAGATTACAAGTTTTGCATTGCGGCTTGTAACGCTGAAAATATGACATTTTCAGCGTTAAAACAGCACAGCAGCTATTACAAGTGTTGTCGGTATAGGTGTACCGCACACTTTTTAGTGTGCGGTATACCTATACCGACAACGTCAGTCCCGCACACGTCAGTCCCGCACACGTAAAAATTAATTTTTTTCGTGGGATTACCATAGCGTCGGTATTACGAGTTTTATGGTGAGGCTAAAAAGTTAGTGTTACAGCCTAAAACGACAAGATCTGTACAGCCATCTAAAGTCAGCAGTTATGAGTTTTACGCTACAAAACTGTAACATAAAACTCATAACTAAAATGTTACAAAGTACACTAACACCAATAAACTACCTATTAACCCCTAAACCGAGGCCCTCCTGCATTGCAAACACTATAATAAACTCATTAACCCCTAATCTGCCGCTCCCGACATTGCAGCCATTAAAAAATTTTATTAACCCCTATTCCGCCGCCCCCAAAATTGTCACCACTATAATAAACTTATTAACCCCTAAACCACCGCCCTACCGCATCACAAACACTATTTAAATGTTATTAAACCCTAATCTAGCGTCCGCCCACACCGCCACTATAATAAACTTATTGACCCCTAAACCACAAGCCCCCACAACAAAATAAATTAAAATAAACTATTAACCCCTAAACGAAAGCCTCCCACAACAAAATAAACTAATTTAAACTAGTAACTGCTAAACCTAACAACCCCGTAACTTTATATTAAAATTACAATTTCCCTAGCTTAAATTAAATTAAAATTTACCTGTCAAATTAAAAGAATTCATTTTAAACTAACAATTAAACTATTATAATTATTAAACTAAAATTAAACTAACTACCAATTAAATAAAACTAAACTACCAATAAAAAAAATACTAACACTATAAAAATTACAAAATGTATCTAATTAAAAAAAAAAGCAAACACTAAATTACGAAAAATAACAAACAAATGATTAAAAATAAAAAAGAATTACACCTAATCTATTAGCCCTATCAAAATAAACCCCCCTCAAATTAAAAAAACCCTAGCCTACAATAAACTACAAACACTATACAAACACCCCCCCAACAGTAAAACCCACCATCCAACTAACCCCCCCAATAAAAAAACTATCTAAAATAACCTAAGCTACCCATTGCCCTGAAAAGGGCATTTGTATGGGCATTGCCATTAAAAGGGCATTTAGATCTTTTACTGCCCAGACCCTAAACTAAAAAAAAAAAAACACCCAAAAAAAACTTAAAAAAAACTAACACTAACCCTCGACGATTCACTTACAGTTGTTGAAGTCCCACTTGAAGGATCTTCATCCAGCCGGCGAAGTCATCATCCATGCGGCAAGAAGTCTTCATACAGACGGCCTCTTCTATCTTCATCCAGCCAGCAAAGTCCTCATCCATGCGACAAGAAGTCTTCATCCAGGCGGCCTCTTCTATCTTCATCCAGACGGCGAAGTCCTCATCCATGCTGCAAGAAGTCTTCATCCAGACGGCCTCTTTAATCTTCATCTAGCTGGCGCGGAGTGGGTCCATCCTGAAGACATCCAGCGCGGAGCACCCTCTTCATACGGTCACCGCAGTACACTGAATCTTCAATGCAAGGGACGTGATTCAAGTGGCGTCCCTTGCATTCCTATTGACTGAAAAATTTGAATCAGCCAATAGGAATTAGTGCTGTTAAAATCCTATTGGCTATTCAAATCAGCCAATAGGATTTTAGCAGCCCTAATTCCTATTGGCTGATTCAAAATTTTCAGTCAATAGGAATGCAAGGGACGCCATCTTGAATCGCGCCCCTTGCATTGAAGATTCTGTGTACGGCGGCGACCGTATGAAGAAGATGCTCCGCGCCAGATGTCTTCAGGAGGGACCCGCTCCGCGCCTCCGGGATCAAGATAGAAGATGCCGCCTGGATGAAGATTGAAGAGGCCGCCTGGATGAAGACTTCTCGCCGCTTGAATCAGGATGTCGCCGCCGGGATGAAGATTGAAGAGGCCGCCTGGATGAAGACTTCGCTGGGATGAAGATCGTTCAAGCGGGACTTCAAAAACTGTAAGTGGTTCGTCAGGGGGTTAGTGTTAGGCTTTTTTGAGGGTTTATTGTGTGGGTTTTATTTTTTAGTTTAGGGTCTGGGCAGTAAAAGAGCTAAATGCCCTTTTAAGGGCAATGCCCATACAAATGCCCTCTTCAAAACAATGGGTATCTTATTTTTTTTAGATAGTTTTTTTCATTTTGTGGGTTGGGGGGGTGGGGGTTTGTAATGTTAGTGTGTCTTTTGTAAAAAAAATTTCAATAAAATAGCTGATATCTTTAGAGCAATGCCCTTTTAAGGACCATTGGTATTTTATTCTAGATTAGATTTTTTATTTTGAGGTGTTTTTTTTATGGGTATTAGAATAGGAATATTTATTTTTTATTTTTGATCATTTGTGCAATGTATATTTTTAGGGGGTGTTTGTTTTTTTAGCAAAAGAGCTGTTTATCTCAGGGCAATGTCCTACAAAAGGCCCTTTTAAGGGCCTTGGTAGTTTGGGGTGGGGGTGGGGGATTGTATAGTGTTAGGGGCTGTTTGTATATTTTTTTTTTGGAGCAAAAGAGCTGTTTATCTCAGGGCAATGCCTTTTAAGGGCACTTGGTGGTTTATTTAGATTAGGCTTTTTATTTTGGGGTGTTTTTTTTTTTTAAAAAAGGGTATTAGAATAGGAATAATCTTTATTTTTTTGGATAATTTCGTTTGTTTTCGTAATGGTAGTTTTTTTATTTTTTGTAATAGTAGTTTTTTTTTATTTTTTGTGATTTTAGTGTTTTTTTATTTTTTGTAATGTTAGGTTTTAGTGTAAGGTACCTTAGATTTTATTTGACAGGTAAATTTGTATTTATTTTAATTAGGTAGTTAGTAAATAGTTAATAACTATTTACTAAATAGTCTACCTAGTTAACATAAATATAAACTTACCTGTGAAATAAAACTAAAACCTAAGCTAGCTACAATATAACTATTAGTTATATTGTAGCTAGCTTAGGTTTTATTTCAAAGGTAAGTATGTATTTAGTTTTAAATAGGTATTATTTAGTTAATAATAGTAACTTTAATTTAGATCTAATTTCATTTTGTTAAAGTTAGGGGGTGTTAGGGTTAGGGTTACGTTAGGGTTAGGGTTACGTTAGGGTTACGGGTTAATAGTTTAATTTATGTTGTTGCGATGTGGGGGGCTTGCGGTTTAGGAGTTAATAGTTTTATTTAGTGGTAGTGATGTGGGAAGCCAGAGGTTTAGGGGTTAATAGCTTTATTTAGGTGGCGGCGATATCAGGAGCGGCAGATTAGGGGTTAATAACTGTAGGCAGGCGTCTGCGATGTCAGGGGCAGCAGAATAGGGGTGTTTAGACTCAGGGTTTATGTTAGGGTGTTAGGTTTAAACTGTCTTTTATTTTCCCCATAGACATCAATGGGGCTGCGTTATGGAGCTTTTGTTTCTGTGATCGCAGGTGTTTTTTTTTTGCCGGGTCTCCCTATTGATGTCTATGGGGAAAGCGTGCACGAGCACGTCAAACACAGTGCTTGTTTTGGGAGCGGTATGGAGCTTAAAATCTCCATATCACCCACACAAGCAGTGTTTTTTTAAACTTGTAATGGCAGCGCTATAGGGAATTAAATAATGCAACTTTTATGGCATTCTTTACTTTCCCTATAGCGCTCAAAAATTGCAATCTAGCTCATACTCTTGTGCACACAAATGAATTCATACATTATTACAAGAGAGAGCCATATATAGTATATATCGATCCCTATCTTCCCCCCCTTGCACTCACCAGTGGGGCTGCGCATGTATAAATAGTACATAAATCATAAAATTATAAACCCAGTGTGATCCCTAAATGATTCCTATTATGAGATACCCAAACAATGAAAATATGATAATGTGTATGTTAAGATATACTTTACTATACGATCCAAATGAAAGACTCACTTGTGTGTTTACACTGTATGCGTCACTGAGGGCGTGACACTTGCATCATAAAGGGCATGTATAATGCACGTCATTTGGGGTGTGTGAAAAATTGGGCTGTTTGTGGCATATACCAGGGACGTGCCCCTATAACAAGGAAAATTCCTGGAAGAAGGGAGTTGTCAGCCACTACCAATAGCGGTGATGTTAAATTCCTTGCACCTACACTATTTTGTTGTCAGTAATAATGATATACACGATAATTGTCTAGAGAAAGAAACCTATCTTGTATAATGTTAACTATGATTGTGAAATATGAAAATAAAATAAAGAGATGATATATACATTATTATAACAATCCTCGGTCTATTGTGTACACTGTGAAATATGATCAGTGCCTATCTAATGGTGTATAAGCGTGTGCATTTGATTGAATGTTAGCAAAAACATATCACAATAATAAATGAGATAAAACTCAAGTGCCAGTGATAATAAAAGTTATTGTATATATATAATAAGTAATAACTTAGTATAGTAGTGCTAGGGAATTGTAGTGACCTAAAACTCAAATTGTATATCTACATACCTAACCAGGGAGTTAATGTCTGAATAAATTAATGATGGACCATCATGTTATCAGATGGATCAGAAAACCATTATGTGCTGTGGCTTAATCTACTAATAAGGGAGTGTGTATTAAAATCAATATTACCATACTGGTAATGACTAAGTGATTAAATAGGAAGGAGAAAGAATAATAACAAGAAAATAATTCTGTGAATTACACCATGATGTTTGTGTAAAAATCGGACCTATGTTATCTGTATAACAATGGGCGGATCTATAAACTTATAATTGTCAGAAAATGAAATGAGATTCCCTGTTGTATATGCTGGATACTTCTATTATATGATGAATAAACCCAGTGCTAAAAATAGTATATAGATCTGGGATGTTGTGGAGCCTATCAAAGAGTGGCCTAATATAATCTCAAAACTGTGGGAGGGGTAGTCATCTATATTCCTTAAAAAATAAAAGTTAAAAAATGTGAGATAATGATATAGTGGTGCTAAGGGAAAGGACTATGGTAGAACTAATAAAGGAAAGTAATGCAAGTGGGGAATAGTATATAGTCATTGTTTAGACTGAGTGACAAAAAATGCTGTGCCACCTATAGCTTGATAATAGGATGGCAAACTTAATGCATGATATTGTGAGGGACACTTTTGAGAACAGTGGTGGGATTACAAACAGATACAAAGAATAGATATGAGAGTATTATTTTTCCCCAGGACAAGTTATTATTTAAAAAGCTGCCATGTCAATATTTTCATTTAAACCCTCCGGAAACAGACTGCCAAAATTAAAAATCCGGTAGGTCTCTCTTTGGCGGAGTCTCATAAACCTATTGGAACCCTTCAAATGCGGGATACTCTCTAGAGGGGTTATATGAAAATTGCAAGTGGTCCCCCGTTGGCATATTCCATTATGCCTAGAGACACTATGTTTATTACAATTTTTAGTAATATTTCTATAATGCACTCCCCATCTCTTTCTAATCTTTCTGATAGTGCGCCCTAAATATTGAATCCCACATTTACATGTTAATACATATATAACAAAAGTTGAGCTGCAATTTAATCTTTCTTGGATAGGATACATACAGTTGTGCTTATAAGTTTACATACCCTGGCAGAATTTATGATTTCTTGGCCATTTTTCAGAGAATATGAATGATAACATAAAAACTTTTCTTTTACTCATGGTTAGTGTTTGGCTGAATCCATTTATTATCAATCAACTGTGTTTACTCTTTTTAAATCATAATGACATAATTGCATTCTCAATTCCTTGGATATCTTTTTATATCCCTTTCCTGTTTTATACAGTTCAACTATCTTTTCCCGCAGATCCTTTGACAATTCTTTTGCTTTTCCCCACTCAGAATCCAGAAACATCAGTACAGCATTGGATGAAAGATGCAAGGGTCTGTCAGGAGTCCAGAAACTCATTGGCATTTTATACACACACACTAATTACAAGCAAACAGATCACAGGTGAGGATGGTTACCTTTAATAGCCATTCAAACCCCTTTGTGTCAACTTGTGTGCATGTTATCAGGCCAAAATCACCAGGGTATGTAAACTTTTGATCAGGGTCATTTGGGTAGTTTCTGTTGTCATTATGATTTAAAAAGAGTAAACAAAGTTGACTGATAATAAATAGATTCAGCCAAACACTAACAATGAGTGAAAGAAAAGTTTTTGTGTTATCATTCATATTCTCTGAAAAATGGCCAAGAAATGATAAATTCTGCCAGGGTATGTAAACTTATGAGCACAACTGTACATCCTGTAGTGTTAGAGGTAATACTCTTAGCCCCATGAGAAATACATTTACACATATTGTACCTCTTAATTTTACACCTAAAAGCTCCCTTCATAGTAAATGTATTATCTCTAAGAAGTTTTCCTTGGGTTATTTTATTCATCGCTATTTTACTGAGTGCAAATTTTTTTTTTAGCGTAGGAGCCCTTCTAAATATGATTGTGGATTTGTTGTTGAGGATAAAACCTTCTTCTATAAGCTGATAAGGATAACCTTTTCTTCAAACCTATTTTTAAGAATTACGGCCTGTTTGTCATAAGTATCTAGAGTAGAGAAGTTTCTCCTAATTCTACAGAACTGGCTGTATGGAATATTCTTTTTCCAACTTTATAGATGGTTACTATTATAATTTAGAAAATTATTACTATCTACTGTTTTGAAAAAAGTGTGGGAGGAGACAGATTTATTGGGGTCCCATGTAAGGACTAAATCTAAGTACAGTTGTGCTCATAGGTTTACATACCCTAGCAGAATTTATGATTTATTGGCCATTTTTCAGAGAATATGAATGATAACACAAAAACTTTTCTTTCACTCATGGTTAGTGTTTGGCTGAAGCCATTTATTATCAGTCAACTTTATTTACTCTTTTTAATCATAATGACAACAGAAACTACCCAAATGACCCTGATCAAAAGTTTACATACCCCAGTTCTTAATACAATGTATTGCCCCCTTTAACATCAATGACAGCTTGAAGTATTTTGTGGTATTTGTGGATGAGGCTCTTTATCTTCTCAGATGGTAAAGCTGCCCATTCTTCCTGGCAAAAAGCCTCCAGTTCCTGTTAATTATTGGGCTGTCTTGCATGAACTGCACGTTTGAGATCTCCCCAGAGTGGCTCAATGATATTGAGGTCAGGAGACTGAGATGGCCACTCCAGAACCTTCACTTTATTCTGCTGTAGCCAATGACAGATCAACTTGACCTTGTGTTTAGGATCATTGTCATGTTGGAATGTCCAAGTACGTCCCATGCACAGCTTCCAGGCTGATGAATGCAAATTTTCCTCCAGTATTTTTTTATAACATACTGTATTCATCTTGCCATCAATTATGACCAAATTTCCTGTGTCTTTGTAGCTCACACATCCCCAAAACATCAGCGATCCACCTCCGTGTTTCACAGTAGGAATGGTGTACCTTTCATCATAGGCCTTGTTGACTCTTCTCCAAATGTAGCATTTATGGTTGTGGCCAAAAAGCTCAATTTTGGTCTTATCACTCCAAATTACTTAGTGCCAGAAGGTTTGAGGCTTGTCCCTGTGCTGTTTGGCGTATTGTAAGTGGGATACTTTGTGGCATTTGCGTAGTAATGGCTTTCTTCTGGCGACTCGACCATGCAGCCCATCTTTCTTGAAGTACCTTTCAGAGAGTCCTGTATTTCACCTGAAGTTATTTGTTGTTTTTTTTTTTGCATCCCGAACAATTTTCCTGGCAGTTGAGGCTGAAATTTTAGTTAATCTACCTACCATAGAAGACCAGGTTCTGAACCCAGTTCCGATGGTAAATGTAGGTTTCTTGAAACCTACCCATCACCAAATTGTCAAAACTGGGGGCAGACCTGGTCCCCATGGCGGTACCCTTGATTTGATTTTTTTATGCATCCCGAACAATTTTCCTGGCAGTTGAGGCTGAAATTTTAGTTAATCTACCTACCATAGAAGACCAGGTTCTGACCCCAGTTCCGATGGTAAATGTAGGTTTCTTGAAACCTACCCATCACCATATTGTCAAAACTGGGGGCAGACCTGGTCCCCATGGCGGTACCCTTGATTTGTAGGAAAAATTGATCTTGATATTAAAATAGTTGTGTTGAAGAATAAACCAAATTAATTCCAATATATATTCTTTCTGACTTACAGGCATATACATATCATCATAAAGATATTTTATTTAATTTTTTATTATTTTATTTTATACATTCAATCCCAATTGAATGGGAGATGTTAGAATATAAAGCACAAACATCACTTTTTTATACATTCAATCCTAATTGAATGGGAGATGTTAGAATATAAAGCACAAGCATCACATGTTATCAAGATGTAACTTTCTTCTTTTTTGATAACTGACAATTTATTTAGAAGATCCGTAGTGTCTTTAATAAAAGATGGTAACTGTATTACATATCTCTGTAAAAAGTGATCTATATAAGCTGATAATAGTCCGTAAGGCTATTAATACCAGCTATTATGGGCCTTCCCGGGGGGAAGGCCCATGATCAAATCAGCCAATAGGATGAGAGCTACTGAAATTCTATTGGCTGATTTGAACAGCCAATAGGATTTCAGTAGCTCTCATCCAATTGGCTGATTTGAATTTGCAAAATCAAATCAGCCAATAGGAATGCAAGGGACACCATTTTGAATTGCATTGCTTGCATTGAAGATTCAGCATACGGCGGCGACCGTATGAAGATGATGCTCAGCGCCGGATGTCTTCAGGTTGGACCCGGTCGGCGCCAGACGCCGCCAGAATGAAGATAGAAGATGCCGCCTGGATGAAGATGGAGCCGCCTGCCGCCTAGATGAAGATGGAGCCGCCTGCGGCTGGGATGAAGATGGAGCCGCCGGGATGAAGATCCTTGAAGCGGGACTTCAGCAACTGTGAGTGGATCTTTGGGGGTTAGTGTTAGGATTTTTAAAACTTTTTTGGGTGTTTTTTTTTTTAGTTTAGGGTTTGGGCTTTTCATAAAAGAGTTAAATGCCATTTTAAGGGCAATGCAATAGAGCTAAATGGCATTTTAAGGTTCAGTGCCCATACAAATGCCCTCTTCAGGGTAATGGGTAGCTTAGGTTTTTTTAGATAGGTTTTTTTTTTAGTTTGTGGGTTGGGGGGGTTGTAATGTTAGTGGGTCTTTGTATTTTTTTTCAGGTAAAAGAGCTGTTTAACTTAGGGCAATGCCCTACAGAAGGTCCTTTTAAGGGCTATTGGTAGTTTATTCTAGATTAAGTTTTTTATTTTGGGATGTTTTTTTTTTTTAAATGGGTATTAGAATAGGAATCATTTTTATTATTTTTGATAATTTGTTTGTTATTTTGTCTAATGGGGTGGGTTTTTATTTTTAGATTAGGGCCTGGGCATTTCATAAAAGAAACACCTATATTTGTCACAGAGTCTCTCAAGTGTAACTACTCGTAAAGATGTTATATGTACAGCCACCCATGACAAACAACTCACTAGGAGTTCCACAATTCGCAGGGCTTGAAACAGTGTAACCCACAGTGTTAATATCAATATTTCAAATGGCAACACAGGCTTACCCCTTCTCCGTCAAGACTCGCCTTGTTCGGCAGCTGTTATATGAGGATTTGAAGAATTCTAACGTAATCCTCTGTGCAATCACAGATACACCAGTCCTGGTTAGCATACAACGCTTATACTCAAAGAGAGAATGTACAGCCTCGATGTTGTGCCGACTCCGTGTTCCCAGCATAGGTTGTGATGCTGGAATCGCTGGGGCTCTCCACTCAGCCCCTAAACTTTTAACTTTTTGTCAATAAATTGGACGTTTTAAACTACAAGTTATCTCTGGATTGATGTTTTGGGAATTGCTACTTTGTTGCTTCTATATCGGATACTTTGCAGTTCATAAAAGAGCTGAATGCCCTTTTAAGGGCAGGAAAAAGAGCTAAATGCCCTTTTAAGGGCAATACCCATACAAATGCCCTATTTAGGGCAATGGGTAGATTAGGTTTTACTTTATTTTTATTTTGTGGGTTTGGGGGGTGGAGGTTTGTATACTGTTAGGGGGTAATTGTTTTGTTTTGTAGCTTTTCTTGTTGTTGTTTTGTTTTGTAACTTTAGGGCAATGCCCTTCAAAAGGCCCTTTTAAGGGCCAACAAAAGGCCCTTTTAATGGCCCTTTGTAGTTTATTCTAGATTAGACTTTTTTATTTTGGGGTGAGTTTTCTTTTTTTTAAAGGGTATTAGAATAGGAATAATTTTTATTGTTTTAGATAATTTTGTTTGTTATTTTTTGTAATGGTAGTTTTTTTTTATTTTTTGTAATTTTAGTGTTTTTTATTTTTTGTAATGGTAGGTTTTACTGTAAGGCAGGTTAGGTTTTATTTCACAGGTAAGTTTGTATTTATTTTAACTAGGTAGTTAGTAAATAGTTAATAACTATTTACTAACTAGTCTACCTAATTAAAATAAATACAAACTTACCTGTGAAATAAAAATAAAACCTAAGCTAGCTACAATATAACTATTAGGTAGTTAATAACATTATGTAGGTGTCGGCGATGTCGGGGGCATCAGATCAGTGGTGTTTAGACTCAGGGCTTATGTTAGGGTGTTAGGTTTAAACGTTATTTTTTTTCCCCATAAACATCAATGGGGCTGCGTTACGGAGCTTTCTTTCCGCGATTGCAGGTGTTAGGCTTTTTTTCTGACCCACTCTCCCCATTGATGTCTATGGGGGAAGCGTGCACGAGCACGTCAAAACAGTGCTTGTATTGTGTGCAGTATGGAGCTCAACGCAACCATATCGCACGCACAAGCCGGCTGTTTGAAAACTTGTAATGGCTGCGCTATAGGGGGTAAAATAACGCAACTTTTGTTGCGTTCGTTAAATTCCCTATAGTGCGCATAACCTGTAATCTACCTGTAAGTATTTAATCACTTTCTTTAAGCTAATTAAAATGCCCTAAACATTAGAGCGTGTTCTTTTTGCACCTTTATGTCCTTTACAACAGCAGGGATAGCTGAAGTACTGGAAACCTCTCATGATCAAGAAAAAAAAATAAAAAAAATAGACTGAGTGCCCACATTTAACTTAAAGGGCAATCACATACTAAGGTCATGTGCTCTAGTTTGTGCCATTTATCTTTAATTAACTAGATGAGAAAACGTTTCATATGAGACCTGGCTATGGAATTGCTCCAACCTCAGAATGGGCTACCAGCCAACTCCTGATTACTTACAAAAAATGTCAGCAAGATTTAATATGCGTTAATACCACAATCTTTTTTCTTCTTCCTAATATTAGTCCCTGCTGTGGCTGCAGTAACACCCAAACCCAATGTTTTCAAACCTAGTTTTTAAAGGGATATGAAAAATATAGTAAATCAAAGTAAACATAAAAAGAAACATATTGTGTTAAAAATACTTCAATTTAGAAAATGATAGAGCACACTTCAATTTAGCATGTACAATACAGACCGCACTTCAATTTAGCATGTATAATACAGAACGCACTTCAATTTAGCATGTATAATACAGACCGCACTTCAATTTAGCATGTATAATACAGACCAAACTTCTATTTAGCATGTATAATACAGA
This sequence comes from Bombina bombina, assembly GCF_027579735.1. Classification (NCBI taxonomy): domain Eukaryota; kingdom Metazoa; phylum Chordata; class Amphibia; order Anura; family Bombinatoridae; genus Bombina; species Bombina bombina. The sequence goes on from NC_069501.1 coordinate 214,820,299, forward strand.
CCGCACTTCAATTGAGCATGTAAAATACAGACCGCACTTTAATTTAACATGTATAATACAGACCAAACTTCAATTCAGCATGTATAATAGACATGTGCGGTTCGTTTCGGATTAATTCGGAAATTCGGTAAATTCGGTAAATTCGGAGATTCGGATCGATTCGGATTTCCGAATTAAAATACTTCCGAATCTACCGAATTAATCCGAAATAGCTGCCGTATCTCCGAATAAATCCGAATTAGCTCGGTAAAATTCGGCATTTCCCCATAGGAAACAATGGGAGTTTCGGCTGAAAAAAAACTAACACCGCAACCCCATTGTTTCCTATGGGGAAACACTAGGGCCTAGATTTGGAGTTCGGCGGTAGCCGTCAAAACCAGCGTTAGAGGCTCCTAACGCTGGTTTTGGCCGCCCGCTGGTATTTGGAGTCAGTGATTAAAGGGTCTAACGCTCACTTTACAGCCGCGACTTTTCCATACCGCAGATCCCCCTACGCCATTTGCGTAGCCTATATTTTCAATGGGATCTTTCTAACGCTGGTATTTAGAGTCGTTTCTGAAGTGAGCGTTAGAGCTCTAACGACAAGATTCCAGCCGCCTGAAAATAGCAGGAGTTAAGAGCTTTCTGGCTAACGCCGGTTCATAAAGCTCTTAACTACTGTACCCTAAAGTACACTAACACCCATAAACTACCTATGTACCCCTAAACCGAGGTCCCCCCACACCGCCGCCACTCGATTAAAATTTTTAACCCCTAATCTGCCGACCGCCACCTACGTTATATTTATGTACCCCTAATCTGCTGCCCCTAACCCCGCCGACCCCTGTATTACATTTATTAAACCCTAACTTGCCCCCCACAACGTCGCCGCCAGCTACTTAAAATAATTAACCCCTAATCTTCCGACCGCAAATCGCCGCCACCTACGTTATCCCTATGTACCCCTAATCTGCTGCCCCTAACATCGCCGACCCCTATATTATATTTATTAACCCCTAATCTGCCCCCCTCAACGTCGCCAACACCTGCCTACACTTATTAACCCCTAATCTGCCGAGCGGACCTGAGCGCTACTATAATAAAGTTATTAACCCCTAATCCGCCTCACTAACCCTATCATAAATAGTATTAACCCCTAATCTGCCCTCCCTAACATCGCCGACACCTAACTTCAATTATTAACCCCTAATCTTCCGATCGGAGCTCACCGCTATTCTAATAAATGGATTAACCCCTAAAGCTAAGTCTAACCCTAACACTAACACCCCCCTAAGTTAAATATAATATTTATCTAACGAAATAAATTAACTCTTATTAAATAACTTATTCCTATTTAAAGCTAAACACTTACCTGTAAAATAAATCCTAATATAGCTACAATATAAATTATAATTATATTATAGCTATTTTAGGATTAATATTTATTTTACAGGCAACTTTGTAATTATTTTAACCAGGTACAATAGCTATTAAATAGTTAAGAACTATTTAATAGTTACCTAGTTAAAATAATAACAAATTTACCTGTAAAATAAATCCTAACCTAAGTTATAATTAAACCTAACACTACCCTATCAATAAAATAATTAAATAAACTACCTACAATTACCTACAATTAACCTAACACTACACTATCAATAAATTAATTAAACACAATTCCTACAAATAAATACAATTAAATAAACTAGCTAAAGTACAAAAAATAAAAAAGAACTAAGTTACAGAAAATAAAAAAATATTTACAAACATAAGAAAAATATTACAACAATTTTAAACTAATTACACCTACTCTAAGCCCCCTAATAAAATAACAAAGCCCCCCAAAATAAAAAATTCCCTACCCTATTCTAAATTAAAAAAGTTACAAGCTCTTTTACCTTACCAGCCCTGAACAGGGCCCTTTGCGGGGCATGCCCCAAGAATTTCAGCTCTTTTGCCTGTAAAAAAAAACATACAATACCCCCCCCCAACATTACAACCCACCACCCACATACCCCGAATCTAACCCAAACCCCCCTTAAATAAACCTAACACTAAGCCCCTGAAGATCTTCCTACCTTGTCTTCACCATCCAGGTATCACCGATCCGTCCTGGCTCCAAGATCTTCATCCAACCCAAGCGGGGGTTGGCGATCCATAATCCGGTCCAGAAGAGGCTCCAAAGTCTTCCTCCTATCCGGCAAGAAGAGGACATCCGGACCGGCAAACATCTTCTCCAAGCGGCATCTTCGATCTTCTTCCATCCGGAGCGAAGCGGCAGGATCCTGAAGACATCCAGCGCGGAACATCCATCCGGACCGACGACTGAACGACGAATGACTGTTCCTTTAAGGGACGTCATCCAAGATGGCGTCCCTCGAATTCCGATTGGCTGATAGGATTCTATCAGCCAATCGGAATTAAGGTAGGAATTTTCTGATTGGCTGATGGAATCAGCCAATCAGAATCAAGTTCAATCCGATTGGCTGATCCAATCAGCCAATCAGATTGAGCTCGCATTCTATTGGCTGTTCCGATCAGCCAATAGAATGCGAGCTCAATCTGATTGGCTGATTGGATCGGCCAATCGGATTGAACTAGATTCTGATTGGCTGATTCCATCAGCCAATCAGAAAATTCCTACCTTAATTCCGATTGGCTGATAGAATCCTATCAGCCAATCGGAATTCGAGGGACGCCATCTTGGATGACGTCCCTTAAAGGAACAGTCATTCGTCGTTCAGTCGTCGGTCCGGATGGATGTTCCGCGCTGGATGTCTTCAGGATCCTGCCGCTTCGCTCCGGATGGAAGAAGATCGAAGATGCCGCTTGGAGAAGATGTTTGCCGGTCCGGATGTCCTCTTCTTGCCGGATAGGAGGAAGACTTTGGAGCCTCTTCTGGACCGGATTATGGATCGCCAACCCCCGCTTGGGTTGGATGAAGATCTTGGAGCCAGGACGGATCGGTGATACCTGGATGGTGAAGACAAGGTAGGAAGATCTTCAGGGGCTTAGTGTTAGGTTTATTTAAGGGGGGTTTGGGTTAGATTAGGGGTATGTGGGTGGTGGGTTGTAATGTTGGGGGGGGGGTATTGTATGTTTTTTTTTACAGGCAAAAGAGCTGAAATTCTTGGGGCATGCCCCGCAAAGGGCCCTGTTCAGGGCTGGTAAGGTAAAAGAGCTTGTAACTTTTTTAATTTAGAATAGGGTAGGGAATTTTTTATTTTGGGGGGCTTTGTTATTTTATTAGGGGGCTTAGAGTAGGTGTAATTAGTTTAAAATTGTTGTAATATTTTTCTTATGTTTGTAAATATTTTTTTATTTTCTGTAACTTAGTTCTTTTTTATTTTTTGTACTTTAGCTAGTTTATTTAATTGTATTTATTTGTAGGAATTGTGTTTAATTAATTTATTGATAGTGTAGTGTTAGGTTAATTGTAGGTAATTGTAGGTAGTTTATTTAATTATTTTATTGATAGGGTAGTGTTAGGTTTAATTATAACTTAGGTTAGGATTTATTTTACAGGTAAATTTGTTATTATTTTAACTAGGTAACTATTAAATAGTTCTTAACTATTTAATAGCTATTGTACCTGGTTAAAATAATTACAAAGTTGCCTGTAAAATAAATATTAATCCTAAAATAGCTATAATATAATTATAATTTATATTGTAGCTATATTAGGATTTATTTTACAGGTAAGTATTTAGCTTTAAATAGGAATAAGTTATTTAATAAGAGTTAATTTATTTCGTTAGATAAATATTATATTTAACTTAGGGGGGTGTTAGTGTTAGGGTTAGACTTAGCTTTAGGGGTTAATCCATTTATTAGAATAGCGGTGAGCTCCGATCGGAAGATTAGGGGTTAATAATTGAAGTTAGGTGTCGGCGATGTTAGGGAGGGCAGATTAGGGGTTAATACTATTTATGATAGGGTTAGTGAGGCGGATTAGGGGTTAATAACTTTATTATAGTAGCGCTCAGGTCCGCTCGGCAGATTAGGGGTTAATAAGTGTAGGCAGGTGTCGGCGACGTTGTGGGGGGCAGGTTAGGGGTTAATAAATATAATATAGGGGTCTGCGGTGTTAGGGGTAGCAGATTAGGGGTACATAGGGATAACGTAGGTGGCGGCGGTTTACGGAGCGGCAGATTAGGGGTTTAAAAAAATATGCAGGGGTCAGCGATAGCGGGGGCGGCAGATTAGGGGTTAATAAGTGTAAGGCTAGGGGTGTTTAGACTCGGGGTACATGTTAGAGTGTTAGGTGCAGACGTAGGAAGTGTTTCCCCATAGGAAACAATGGGGCTGCGTTAGGAGCTGAACGCTGCTTTTTTGCAGGTGTTAGGTTTTTTTTCAGCTCAAACAGCCCCATTGTTTCCTATGGGGGAATCGTGCACGAGCATGTTTTTGAGGCCGGCCGCGTCCGTAAGCAACTCTGGTATCGAGAGTTGTATTTGCGGTAAAAATGCTCTACGCTCCTTTTTTGGAGCCTAACGCAGCATTTGTTTGAACTCTCGATACCAGAGTTAATTTTATGGTGCGGCCAGAAAAAAGCCTGCGGAGCGTTAACAGCCCTTTTACCGCCGAACTCCAAATCTAGGCCTAAGTCTGCTGCACCTAACACCCTAACATGTACCCCGAGTCTCTAAACACCCCTAATCTAACACTTATTAACCCCTAATCTGCCGCCCCCGCTATCGCTGACACCTGCATTATTTTATTAACCCCTAATCTGCCGACCGAATATCGCCGCCACCTACATTATAGCTATTAACCCCTAATCTGCTGTCCCTAACACCGCCGACCCCTACATTATAGTTATTAACCCCTAATCTGCCGCCCCCGCTATCGCTGACACCTGCATTATTTTATTAACCCCTAATCTGCCCCCCCCAACGTCGCCACAATCTAACTACAAGTATTAACCCCTAATCTGCCGACCCGATATCGCCGCCGCCTACATTATAGCTATTAACCCCTAATCTGCTGTCCCTAACACCGCCGACCCCTACATTATAGTTATTAACCCCTAATCTGCCCCCCCCCAACGTCGCCGCAATCTAACTACAAGTATTAACCCCTAATCTGCCGACCCGATATCGCCGCCGCCTACATTATAGCTATTAACCCCTAATCTGCTGTCCCTAACACCGCCGACCCCTACATTATAGTTATTAACCCCTAATCTGCCCCCCCCAACGTCGCCGCAATCTAACTACAAGTATTAACCCCTGATCTGCCGACCGCAAATCGCCGCAACTATAATAAATGTATTAACCCCTAAACCGCCGCACTCCCGCCTTGCAAACACTATAATACATTTTATTAACCCCTAATCTGCCCTCCCTAACATCGCCGCCACCTACCTACAATTATTAACCCCTAATCTCCCGCCCCCAACGTCACCGCTACTATAATAAGGTTAATAACCCCTAAACATAAGTCTAACCCTAACACTAACACCCCCCTAACTTAAATATAATTTAAATAAAACGAAATAAATTTACTATAGTTAAATAAATGAATCCTATTTAAAACTAAAGACTTACCTGTAAAATAAACCCTAAGATAGCTGCAATATAACTAATAGTTACATTTGTATCTAGCTTAGGGTTTATTTTTATTTTACAGGCAAGTTTGTATTTATTTTAACTAGGTACAATAGTTATAAAATAGTTAATAACTATTTAATAACTACCTAGCTAAAATAAATACAAATTTACCTGTAAAATAAATCCTAACCTAAGTTACAATTACACCTAACACTACACTATCATTTAATTAATTAAATAAATGAATCATATTTAAAACTAAATACTTACCTGTAAAATAAACCCTAATATAGCTGCAATATAACTAATAGTTACATTGTAGCTATTTTAGCATTTATATTTATTTTACAGGCAACTTTGTATTTATTTTAACTAGGTACAATAGCTATTAAATAGTTATTGACTAATTAATAGCTACCTAGTTAAAATAATTACAAAATTACCTGTAAAATAAATCCTAACCTAAGTTACAATTAAACCTAACACTACACTATCATTAAATAAATTAACTACAAGTACCTACAATTATCTACAATTAAATAAACTAAAGTACAAAAACCCCCCACTAAATTACAAAAAATAAAAAACCACTAAATTACAAAAAATAAAAAAATATTACAAGAATTTTAAACTAATTACACCTAATCTAAGCCCCCTAATAAAATAACAAAGCCCCCCAAAATAAAAAAAAATGCCCTACCCTATACTAAATTACAAAAGTTAACAGCTCTATTACCTTACCAGCCCTGAACAGGGCCCTTTGCGGGGCATGCCCCAAAGAAAACAGCTCTTTTGCCTGTAAAAAAAAACACAATCCCCCCCCCCCACATTACAACCCACCACCCACATACCCCTACTCTAACCCAAACCCCCCTTAAATAAACCTAACACTACCCCCCTGAAGATCTCCCTACCTTGAGTCGTGTTCACCCAGCCGGGCCGAAGTCTTCATCCGATGGGGCAGAAGAGGACATCCAGACCGGCAGAAGTCTTCATCCAAGCGGGGCAAGAAGAGGTCTTCCATCCATCATACAAGTACCAAAATACAAACAAACACTAAATTACCAAAAATAATAAAATATTACAATAATTTTAAACTAATTACACCTAATCTAAGCCCCCTACTAGCTATTAATATAGCTTCAATATAACTAATAGTTACATTGTAGCTATTTTAGGATTTATATGTATTTTACAGGCAACTTTGTATTTATTTTAACTAGGTACAATAGTTATTAAATAGTTAATAACTATTTAATAACTACCTAGCTAAAATAAATACAAATTTACCTGTAAAATAAATCATAACCTAAGTTACAATTACACCTAACACTACACTATCATTAAATTAACTAAATAAATGAATCCTATATAAAACTAAAGACTTACCTGTAAAATAAACCCTAATATAGCTGCAATATAACTAACAGTTACATTGTAGCTATTTTAGCATTTATATTTATTGTACAGGCAACTTTGTATTTATTTTAACTAGGTTCAATAGCTATTAAATAGATATTGACTATTTAATAGCTACCTAGTTAAAATAATTACAAAATTACCTGTAAAATAAATCCTAACCTAAGTTACAATTAAACCTAACACTACACTATCATTAAATAAATTAACTACAAGTACCTACAATTAAATACAATTAAAAAAACTAAACTAAAGTACAAAAACCCCCCCACTAAATTACAAAAAATAAAAAAATATTACAAGAATTTTAAACTAATTACACCTAATCTAAGCCCCCTAATAAAATAACAAAGCCCCCCAAAATAAAAAAATGCCCTACCCTATACTAAATTACAAAAGTTAACAGCTCTATTACCTTACCAGCCCTGAACAGGGCCCTTTGCGGGGCATGCCCCAAAGAAAACAGCTCTTTTGCCTGTAAAAAAAAACCACAATCCCCCCCCACATTACAACCCACCACCCACATACCCCTACTCTAACCCAAACCCCCCTTAAATAAACCTAACACTACCCCCCTGAAGATCTCCCTACCTTGAGTCGTGTTCACCCAGCCGGGCCGAAGTCTTCATCCGATGGGGCAGAAGAGGACATCCATACCGGCAGAAGTCTTCATCCAAGCGGGGCAAGAAGAGGTCTTCCATCCATCAGAAAAGTACAAAAAACAAACAAACACTAAATTAGCAAAAATAATAAAATATTACAAGAATTTTAAACTAATTACACCTAATCTAAGCCCCCTACTAGCTATTAATATAGCTACAATATAACTAATAGTTACATTGTAGCTATTTTAGGATTTATATTTATTTTACAGGCAACTTTGTATTTATTTTAACTAGGTACAATAGCTATTAAATAGTTAATAACTATTTAATAACTACCTAGCTAAAATAAATACAAATTTACCTGTAAAATAAACCCTAACCTAAGTTACAATTAAACCTAACACTACACTATCATTAAATAAATTAACTACAAGTACCTACAATTAAATACAATTAAAAAAACTAAACTAAAGTACAAAACCCCCCCCACTAAATTACAAAAATAATAAAATATTACAAGAATTTTAAACTAATTACACCTAATCTAAGCCCCCTAATAAAATAACAAAGCCCCCCAAAATAAAAAAATGCCCTACCCTATACTAAATTACAAAAGTAATCAGCTCTATTACCTTACCAGCCCTTAAAAGGGCCTTTTGCGGGGGCATGCCCCAAAGAAAACAGCTCTTTTGCCTGAAAAAAAAAAACACAATACCCCCCCACATTACAACCCACCACCCACATACCCCTACTCTAACCCAAACCCCCCTTAAATAAACCTAACACTACCCCCCTGAAGATCTCTCTACCGTGTCTTCACCCAGCGGGCCGAAGTCTTCATCCGATCGGGCAGAAGAGGACATCCAGACCGGCAGAAGTCTTCATCCAAGCGGGGCAAGAAGAGGTCTTCCATCCATCAGAAGTCTTGATCCAGGCGGCATCTTCTCTGTTCATCCATCCGGAGCGGAGCGGCAGCATCCTGAAGACATCCCACGCAGAGCATCCTCTTCTTTCTTGATCCGACGACTAAGTGACTGTACCTTTAAGTGACGTCATCCAAGATGGCGTCCCTTGAATTCCGATTGGCTGATAGGATTCTATCAGCCAATCGGAATTAAGGTAGGAAAAATCTGATTGGCTGATTCAATCAGCCAATCAGATTCAAGTTCAATCCGATTGGCTGATCCAATCAGCCAATCAGATTGACCTCGCATTCTATTGGCTGATCGGAACAGCCAATAGAATGCGAGGTCAATCTGATTGGCTGATTGGATCAGCCAATCGGATTGAACTTGAATCTGATTGGCTGATTCAATCAGCCAATCAGATTTTTCCTACCTTAATTCCGATTGGCTGATAGAATCCTATCAGCCAATCGGAATTCAAGGGACGCCATCTTGGATGACGTCACTTAAAGGTACAGTCACTTAGTCGTCGGATCAAGAAAGAAGAGGATGCTCTGCGTGGGATGTCTTCAGGATGCTGCCGCTCCGGATGGATGAACAGAGAAGATGCCGCCTGGATCAAGACTTCTGATGGATGGAAGACCTCTTCTTGCCCCGCTTGGATGAAGACTTCTGCCGGTCTGGATGTCCTCTTCTGCCCGATCGGATGAAGACTTCGGCCCGCTGGGTGAAGACACGGTAGGGAGATCTTCAGGGGGGTAGTGTTAGGTTTATTTAAGGGGGGTTTGGGTTCGAGTAGGGGTATGTGGGTGGTGGGTTGTAATGTGGGGGGGGGTATTGTGTTTTTTTTTACAGGCAAAAGAGCTGTTTTCTATGGGGCATGCCCCCGCAAAAGGCCCTTTTAAGGGCTGGTAAGGTAATAGAGCTGATTACTTTTGTAATTTAGTATAGGGTAGGGCATTTTTTTATTTTGGGGGGCTTTGTTATTTTATTAGGGGGCTTAGATTAGGTGTAATTAGTTTAAAATTCTTGTAATATTTTTTTATTTTTTGTAATTTAGTGGGGAGGTTTTTGTACTTTAGTTTAGTTTATTTCATTGTATTTAATTGTAGGTACTTGTAGTTAATTTATTTAATGATAGTGTAGTGTTAGGTTTAATAGTAACTTAGGTTAGGATTTATTTTACAGGTAATTTTGTAATTATTTTAACTAGGTAGCTATTAAACAGTAAATATCTATTTAATAGCTATTGTACCTAGTTAAAATAAATACAAAGTTGCCTGTAAAATAAATATAAATGCTAAAATAGCTACAATGTAACTATTAGTTATATTGTAGCTATATTAGGGTTTATTTTACAGGTAAGTATTTAGTTTTATATAGGATTAATTTATTTAGTTAATTTAATGACAGTGTAGTGTTAGGTGTAATTGTAATTTAGGTTAGGGTTTATTTTACAGGTAAATTTGTATTTATTTTAGCTAGGTAGTTATTAAATAGTTATTAACTATTTAATAGCTATTGTACCTAGTTAAAATAAATACAAAGTTGCCTGTAAAATAAATATAAATCCTACAATAGCTACAATGTAACTATTAGTTATATTGTAGCTATATTAATAGCTAGTAGGGGGCTTAGATTAGGTGTAATTAGTTTAAAATTATTGTAATATTTTATTATTTTTGCTAATTTAGTGTTTGTTTGTTTTTTTGTACTTTTCTGATGGATGGAAGACCTCTTCTTGCCCCGCTTGGATGAAGACTTCTGCCGGTCTGGATGTCCTCTTCTGCCCCATCGGATGAAGACTTCGGCCCGGCTGGGTGAACACGACTCAAGGTAGGGAGATCTTCAGGGGGGTAGTGTTAGGTTTATTTAAGGGGGGTTTGGGTTAGAGTAGGGGTATGTGGGTGGTGGGTTATAATGTGGGGGGGGGGGATTGTGTTTTTTTTTTACAGGCAAAAGAGCTGTTTTCTTTGGGGCATGCCCCGCAAAGGGCCCTGTTCAGGGCTGGTAAGGTAATAGAGCTGTTAACTTTTGTAATTTAGTATAGGTTAGGGCATTTTTTTTATTTTGGGGGGCTTTGTTATTTATTAGGGGGCTTAGATTAGGTGTAATTAGTTTAAAATTCTTGTAATATTTTTTTATTTTTTGTAATTTAGTGTTTGTTTGTTTTTGTAATTTAGTGGGGGGGGTTTGTACTTTAGTTTATTTAATTGTAGATAATTGTAGGTACTTGTAGTTAATTTATTTAATGATAGTGTAGTATTAGGTTTAATTGTAACTTAGGTTAGGATTTATTTTACAGGTAATTTTGTAATTATTTTAACTAGGTAGCTATTAATTAGTCAATAACTATTTAATAGCTTTTGTACCTAGTTAAAATAAATACAAAGTTGCCTGTAAAATAAATATAAATGCTAAAATAGCTACAATGTAACTATTAGTTATATTGCAGCTATATTAGGGTTTATTTTACAGGTAAGTATTTTGTTTTAAATATGATTAATTTATTTAGTTAATTTAATGATAGTGTAGTGTTAGGTGTAATTGTAACTTAGGTTAGGATTTATTTTACAGGTAAATTTGTATTTATTTTAGCTAGGTAGTTATTAAATAGTTACTAACTATTTAATAGCTATTGTACCTAGTTAAAATAAATACAAAGTTGCCTGTAAAATAAAAATAAATCCTAAAATAGCTACAATGTAACTATTAGTTATATTGCAGCTATCTTAGGGTTTATTTTACAGGTAAGTGTTTAGTTTTAAATAGGATTCATTTATTTAACTATAGTAAATTTATTTCGTTTTATTTAAATTATATTTAAGTTAGGGGGTGTTAGTGTTAGGGTTAGACTTAGGTTTAGGGGTTAATAACCTTATTATAGTAGCGGCGACGTTGGGGGCGGGAGATTAGGGGTTAATAATTGTAGGTAGGTGGCGGCGATGTTAGGGAGGGCAGATTAGGGGTTAATAAAATGTATTATAGTGTTTGCGAGGCGGGAGTGCGGCGGTTTAGGGGTTAATACATTTATTATAGTTGCGGCGATTTGCGGTCGGCAGATCAGGGGTTAATACTTGTAGTTAGATTGTGGCGACGTTGGGGGGAGGCAGATTAGGGGTTAATAACTATAATGTAGGGGTCGGCGGTGTTAGGGACACCAGATTAGGGGTTAATAGCTATAATGTAGGCGGCTGCGATATCGGGTCGGCAGATTAGGGGTTAATACTTGTAGTTAGATTGCGGCGACGTTGGGGGGGGCAGATTAGGGGTTAATAACTATAATGTAGGGGTCGGCGGTGTTAGGGACAGCAGATTAGGGGTTAATAGCTATAATGTAGGCGGCGGCGATATCGGGTCGGCAGATTAGGGGTTAATACTTGTAGTTAGATTGCGGCGACGTTGGGGGGGGCAGATTAGGGGTTAATAACTATAATGTAGGGGTCGGCGGTGTTAGGGACAGCAGATTAGGGGTTAATAGCTATAATGTAGGCGGCGGCGATATCGGGTCGGCAGATTAGGGGTTAATAATTGTAGTTAGATTGCGGCGACGTTGGGGGGGGCAGATTAGGGGTTAATAACTATAATGTAGGGGTCGGCGGTGTTAGGGACAGCAGATTAGGGGTTAATAGCTATAATGTAGGTTGCGGCGATATCCGATCGGCAGATTAGGGGTTAAATAATGTTATTATAGGGTTTGCGATGTGGGGGGGCCTCGGTTTAGTGGTTCATAGGTAGTTTATGGGTGTTAGTGACTTAGTGTACTAAAAAATACCGAATTTCGGAACCGAATAGAACCAAATTCAGCCGAAACCGAATAAATCCGAAACGAATTTATTCGGATCCGAATAAATCCGAAACGAATTTATTCAAATTTTGCCGAATCCGATTCGATCCGAAACGAAATTCGAAAAGTCCGAATCGATCCGAACCGAAAACTAACCGAATTTTTTAGCCGTGCACATGTCTAATGTATAATACTGAACACACTTTAATTTAGCATGTACAATATAATAATTCAAAGTAAACATAAAAATAAATATATTGTGTTAAAACACTTCAATTTAGCAAATTACAGAGCGTACTTCAATTTAGCATGTACAATACAGACCGCACTTCAATGTAGCATGTACAATACAGAGCACACTTCAATATAGCATGTACAATACAGAGCGCACTTCAATGTAGCATGTACAATACAGAGCACACTTCAATATAGCATGTACAATACAGAGCGCACTTCAATTTAGCATGTACAATACAGAGTGCACTTCAATTTATCATGTACAATACAGAGCGCACTTCAATTTAACATGTACAATACAGAGCGCACTTCAATTTAGCATGTACAATATATTAAATCAAAGTAAACATAAAAGAGCATACTTCAATATAGCATGTACAATATATTAAATCAAAGTAAACATAAAAGAGCGCACTTCAATTTAGCTTGTACAATACAGAGTGCACTTTAATTTAGCATATACAATACAGACCGCACTTCAATTTAGCATGTACAATATATTAAATCGAAGTAAACATAAAAATAAATATTTTGTGTTAAAACATTTCAATTTAGCAAATTACAGAGCTTACTTAAATTTAGCATGTACAATACAGAGTGCACTTTAATTTAGCATTTACAATACAGAGCGCACTTCAATTTAGCATGTACAATACAGAGTGCACATCAATTTATCATGTACAATACAGAGTGCACTTCAATTTAGCATGTAAAATACAGAGTGCACTTCAATTTAGCATGTACAATACAGAGTGCACTTCAATTTAGCATGTACAATACAGACCACACTTCAATTTAGCATGTACAATACAGACCACACTTCAATTTAGCATGTACAATACAGACCGCACTTCAATTTAGCATGTATAATACAGACCGCACTTCAATTTAGCATGTGCAATACAGACTGCACTTCAATTTAGCATGTATCATACAGACCGCACTTCAATTTAGCATGTACAATATAGACCGCACTTCAATTTAGCATGTACAATACAGACCACACTTCAATTTAGCATGTATAATACAGACCACACTTCATTTTAGCATGTTAAATACAGACCACACTTCAAATTAGCATGTATAATACTGACCACACTTTAATTTAGCATGTACAATACAGACCGCACTTCAATTTAGCATGTACATTGCAGAGTGCACTTTAATTCTTATGTACAATACAGACCGCACTTTAATTTAGCATGTACAATATATTAAATCTAAGTAAACATAAAAGAGCGCACTTCAATTTTGGATGTACAGTACAGAGTGCACTTCAATTTAGCATGTACAATACAGAGTGCACTTCAATTTAGCATGTACAATACAGACCGCACTTTAATTCAGCATGTACAATACAGAGCGTACTTAAATTTAGCATGTACAATATATTAAATCAAAGTAAACATAAAAATAAATATATTGTGTTAAAACACTTCAATTTAGCAAATTACAGAGTGTACTTCAATTTAGCATGTACAATACAGACCACACTTTAATTTATCATGTACAATATATTAAATCAAAGTAAACATAAAAGAGTGCACTTCAATTTAGCATGTACAATACAGAGTGCACTTCAATTCAGCATGTACTGTCATGAGATGCAGGACACAGCATAGAAGGTACAATGCTATTTTATTGCAGAGCATAGAAGTATACAGCTTGTACAACACATCTAACTTGGTAACTGCGACATAGACAATAACGGCCCTAAACCACGCCCCTATCCAGTGACGTCACTTCCCATTCTCATCACATCTTCCCCCTTTTCAAAGGACAAAGCATAAATTTTTTTTTCTTTTTGAATACATCAAATAACAAGGTGTACTGTACATGAAGCATACAGAAATAGTTTTGTTTAGTATACAACAAATAACAAGTTAAAGAAAAAATATATATATAAACAATATGAAATATAATCCTGACTTGAACATCGGGGTAGACTACTCTAGTCCACAGTGACCATGGGATTATTCTGCCCATACTTCCGGTCACTGCTCTAACTAGTGCTAATCCCGATATCGGGCTGGAAGTTTCAGCACCCTTCCACTTGATGTCATTTTACATGAACTGTCCTCTGATACAGAAGAAGGTGATTGAGAGTCTGCTGGAAGCTAAGAAGTATCCCCGCTGTGATCTTGCTGAGTGGAAGGCACCCCTCTTAAAACAGGGGATCCCACTGGCAGTGGTACTGAGGCACCCAGTCCCAAACTCTCAGGTACTGGCTGAATATGTTTTCGATTTCCACGTGTGACTGTCCCTCCATCAGTAAGGACTACATTAGACCTTGGTTCTGGAGAGCGTCCAATTACCGTAGCAGGCATCTTCCATTTCTTCTCATCATCCAGTTTAACTCTGACACTTTGCCCCACATTCAGCTCCTGCAAGGGCCTCACAGAGTGTTTCCTGTCGTAGAAGAATCGATAGCCCCTTTTAGCCTCTTCATCCCTCCTAAGAGTTTTAAAAAATAAAAAACCTTTTCTGGTTTATAATTTAGGTCTTCCCTATACAGACCCAAATGACCTTCACCATCCTAGAACTTTGCAATGGAGACCCTCAAAGAGAGTTTCTAAGTTTATAGATTTTTACATTAGGAGACCCTTATCTAAAAAGACCAAAAATACTCTCAAAGCTGAGTGTCCTAGAGTTACCTCATAACACTCACTTGACTCCAGAAAATAGATCAGAATCTTTTAAAGTTTATTGGAGCAAAAAGATCTAATCTTAGATCAGGTCCTGACAGATTCTTAAAATCCTGTCAGGATAAACTTTTAGATACCCTGGGATCTGTTACAAAATTATTTGAATTATCTGAGAACGCCATTTCAGAGAATTACTTATTGGATCCCATTACTGTAAGAGAATGGTTACAGAGAACAGTTTATTTTTTAGGAGACGCTAATACCTCCTTAGCTTCTCAACGTAGAAGACTAGTCTTACATTGCATTGACCCTAAGATCACAGACTTTGCCTCCACAGAAATGAGTCCTGAGGCTGATGGCCTTTTGTTTGGTGACTCCGGTCTCAAACAGCTAAGTCATTATGTTAACACCTTTAATTCTCTAAACAAAATTAAAACCAATACACAAAAGATTTTTTACCAAAATCAACCCCAAAGAGTTTTTTCAAGGGCTGGAAAAGGCAGAGACCGCTTTTCCAGCTGCTATTCAGCCTTATCAAGGTCTCATTTCCACCATTCTGCTACACCCTCAACCTCCCACCAAAATTTCTTCCTGTCACGTGCAAGACAAAGATTTTCCAGGGGTTTTAGATCCAGGATCAACAGAAGACCCTTCCAAGGTAAGTTCAATCACCTCTTCTTCCATTCCTTTTTTCCAACATAAAATAGGAGGCAGATTAGCCTTTTTCCTTTTAGAATGGCAAAAGATATCTGTAGATCCATGGGTTTTACAGACTGTCTCAGGCCTTCATTTAGAATTCATAGAAACTCCTTTTCAAAATTCCTTACCCAATCCAATAACATTTTGTCAAAAAGACCAGTTACTTTTAGACAAAGAAATTTCAGATCTGATATAAAAAAAATGCAGTAGAACCTGCTCCCAATTCAAGAAATTCATTCATATGCAATATGTTTTTAGCTCAAAAGAAAGGAGTCAGTTACCGTCTTGTTATAAACTTGAGAGATCTAAAAAAAATTCTGGTCTACAATCATTTCAAGATGGAAGGAATTCATCTTCTCAGAGATTGTCTTTACAACAATGACTGGCTAGTAAGATTAGATCTCAAAGATGCCTACCTTACAATTCCAATTCATCTAAAATTCAGAAACTATCTCAGATTCCTTTGGAACAACACTTTATGGCAGTTTACATGTCTTCCTTTTGGTCTTTCTTCTGCCCCTTGGGTCTTTACAAAGATATTTAAACCTGTAATAGCTTGACTTCAACTAAGAGGAATTCATCTGATTATCTACTTGGACAATATTCTTCTTATCCATCACTCTCCCTCTATCCTACAGGATCATCTTTCTCTTACTATTTCCTTACTTAAAAATTTAGGCTTCATTATCAATTTCAAGAAATCTGGCTTAATTCTATCTCAGAACCTGATTTTCTTGGTCTTCAATATAGATACCATATCTGCCTCTTTAAGTCTTCCTTTAGACAAAATAAAAAGGATAAAGAAAAAAATTTCTTATGCTCTTATCAAGAAATGCTTTCCACTTCGTCTTTTGGCCAGAATTATTGGCCTCCTTTCTTCTTCTATCCAGGCAATTTTTCCTGCTCCTCTACATTACAGAGCTCTGCAGAGGTTAAAGATTTTTTTACCTCAGGAAAGGTTTTTCCTATCAACATATGATTTACCTATCAGAAGAAGCTATAGAGGAATTGAACTGGTGGCTTATCAACATAGAAGCTTGGAATGGCAAAGCTCTTTTTGGAAGCTCACCAGACATAATTATAGAATCAGATGCAAGCAATTCTGGTTGGGGAGCAAGATGTGGTTCCCAAATTTCGGGAGGAAAATGGTCTACTATGGAGAAAAATCTTCATATAAATTGTCGGGAACTTTTGGCAGGAGCATTTGCCATCAAATGTTTTATCAAACATTCTCATTCTATTATAGTTCTTCTTCGTATGGACAATATATTGGCTGTTCGATACATAAATCATTTAGGTGGGACAACTTCAAAAATGTTGTCTATTCTAACCAAAGACTTTATTCATTATTGTCTCTCCTAAAACATATCTATTCAAGCAGAATATCTTCCTGGTCTCAACAATCAAATGGCAGATTGGGGCTCAAGGTATCTTACAGATTTCAGCGATTGGATGTTGAAACCTTCTCTCTTTCAACAAATTATTCAGATGAGAGGTCCATTTGTAATAGATCTATTTGCCTCTCAATTGAATCATCAAATTCTTCCCTTTTACAGTTGGAAACCAGATCTGGAAGCTCTAGCAATAGATGCTTTTCTCCAACAATGGCCTCCTCAAGGAGCATATGCATTTCCTCCGTTTTCAATGATCCTTCAAACTCTTCTATTTGTCAAGAGGCATCAGATTTCCCTTCTGATCATGACTCCATTGTGGCCGAATCAAGTTTGGTACCCATATCTTCTGGAAATGTCCTTCCTTCCTCCAATTCTTCTTCCCAATATTCCAGATCATCTTCCAGATCCAAACAGAGAATTTCACACTTTAGTGCTTCAAGGCAACCTCCAGCTAGTGGCTTGGATTATTTCAGGGGATCCTGGTCTTGCAATGGACTTTCGGAACACGCTAAACTCCACCTTCAAGACTCTTGGGCCCCTGGAACCAAAAAGTGTTATTTTTCCGCCTGGACTAAGTGGTCTAGCTGGTGCAGTAACAAACACTTGGATCCCATTTCAGCACCTTTAAATGAAATAATCAATTATTTATCCTCTCTTTTTATTGATGGTCTTGCTTATAGATCCATTAATGTTGCTAGATCAGCCATTTCAGCTAGTCATGAAATTTTAGATAATCTGCCTATTGGTCAAAATCCTACTATTTGCAGATTATTAAAATCTATTTGTCTTAAAATACCTCCTACTTCTAAATACTCTTCATTTTGGGATGTAGACTTAGTAATATCTCTTTTTCAGAAATGGCCAGTGAACGATAAGTTATCATTAAAACAACTTTCTTTCAAACTTGCAACTCTTTTATGTTTATTGTCTTGTAAAAGAGTTTCAGATGTTCGGGCCATTGATTATAATTCAAAGATGTTTTCCCCTCAAGGTGTAATTTTTACTTTAACATGTAGAACTAAAACTCTTTCTTGTACTATTTTTTATCCCTACTTCTTCGAGCAACCAAAACTATGTATAGTTCTTTGTCTTAAAGAATATGAATCAAGAACTGCTCATCTTAGAACTTCCTCGTCTAAACAACTTTTAATTTCTTTTGTTTCTCCTCACTTACCAGTTTCTTCACCCACTATTAGTAGATGGGTCAAATCTGTTATGTCAGAAGCTGGTGTGGATAATGTTTTTACTTCACATTCCATTCGAGGGGCTTCAGCTTCTAAAGCTTTTTCTAAATCTGTTTCTTTACAAGATATTTTAAATGCTGCAGATTGGTTTGATGATAAAACTTTCAGACAATTTTATTTTAAACCAATTAATTCTATTCCTCAACAGTTAGTATTATAATTTATTTGTTATTTTATTTTGTTATTTTGCTTTAAACTTGCAAAATAGGAGTCTCTGTTCTTGTAATAAAATTCCGATTATCCTATTTTATGACGGAATAATCTAGATTTTATTAAAGAGACAGAGACAAGTATTTTCCCACCACTGTTTAATATGTTCCCTTCCCTACGTATATATAATTAAGTCTTTATGTTATTCTAATGACTTTTTTATTTGTTTTTCAGTTCCAAATCCTTCCTCTACAGGATTCTAAGAGTTCGTCTAGAATTTTGGATTCGCCTAACTACTTCCTTCAATCAACTTCTACTGTCTTTTCTAGCAAGTTTTCCTCAGTTTTATCCTGGAAGAGAATTATGTTTTTCTTCAATCAACATTTTGGTTCATCAAAGTTTCTGATTCTTCTATGGATTGTTATTTGTGGACTGTTCCTGTTTTTATCTTTTGGAAATGGTTTATGTTTTCTTCGCTTCAGTGAGAAAATCGGAGGTTTTGCTACTTTCTGGTCACTATATGGTTACTATGATGCATCTGATTGGTCATTGCTATCTCTGACCACTAAAGGACTGTTCTCATTGGTCTCTAGTATATACTCTTTGTCATCATATTTTTTCTGTTAATATTCAAATGTTTTACATTAAAAATGCTGTCTGAGTAGTAAAGTGAAAGGTTATGCAAAATACTTGTCTCTGTCTCTTTAATAAAATCTAGATTATTCCGTCATAAAATAGGATAATTGGAATTACTTTACATACAAACATTTGCAGAAAACAAAAGGTTTATACCTGGCTGGTATGTTATTCTACAGTTAGACAACATAAATGTAATTACAAGGTATTTCTGTGTCTCTTTAACAAACACTTTAAAGGGATACAAAACTCAATAATTTTTCTTTCATGATATGGATAGAGCATACAGTTTTTGAAACAATTTTCCAATTTTCTTCTATTATCAAGTTTGCTTCATTGTCTTGGTATCCTTTGTTGAAGGAACAGAAGTGGGAGCTAGATAAAACATCAGTATGCCAAAGACAAGAGGCAGATATGTGCAGCCATCAATCAGCAGCTAGTTCCCAGCTTCTATGCCTACCTAGGTATGCTTTTTAACAAAGGATACCACGGGAATAAAGCTAATGAGAGGAAATAGGTAAATTGGAAAGTTGTTTAAAATAGTATGCTCTAACTGAATCATGAAAAAAAGTTTTTGGTATTCCTGTCCCTTTTATCCACCTTGAAAAAAAAAAATCACCTAAAATAATATATGAAAAAATCTCTAATTGGAAATGTACATTTCCCGTAATGCGTGCATTATTCATAATAGTTGTGGTTTAGTGACTAGTATGTCTGGTTTTAAGCTGTTGTGTAAATATTGTTAGAAACATAGCTGTGGGTGGCAGATAAGGTTCACAAGTCAACCCTTTTCAAACCTAGTTTTTAAAGGGCTATGAAACAGTGCTCCTTTAGTACAAAAAATTGTTAACATATGGCATTAAAAACAGCAAACAACAGCGACCATAAAAAACTTAAAGGGACAGTAAAAACTCTGAGATTTTTATATAAAATTTTTAGTTATGGGTAATGAAACAATATTTTTCAATATATTTTCATTATTTATTTTCCCCCTTTCATGTAATTTTAGCTCTGAAAATTTAGCAATTTCTCAGTCTCTGGACTTAAATGACATTTCAGGGCTAACTCTTCCATACATCTGTCCCTAATTGGCTTAATCAGATAACTGCAAAACAATGTACATTATACTAACTTTATGACTGTCAAAACATGCACTTTACTAAAAGAGAGATTTTTGTCCCTGCTGCAGTTAGGCATACTACACCTTTAAGGAGGCATATAAACTCAATTAGGCCTTAATTGCAGTAGTCTATATTAGCTTTGTGTTTGTAGCATGTGGTTGCTTGTGTATTGAGTTTACCTCTGCTCTGGCAAATTACTACTTACATATTATGGTTTGATTTCTTATTTCCCTGACTATACTTCTATATTAACACCTTATTTGGACTGATTAGGTTTATGACTTTAGCTTGTTTGCGGGCTCTGCGTTTGATTATTTGTACTGCTGTTCCCTGTGAGGCCTTGACCCAAACGGTCTGACTTAGATTACCTTTCCTCTGGATACCCCTGATATAAGAAGATCTGCATTAAGTAACAGATGCAAGTTTATATTCGTTTGGATAGCAAGACTAAACTTATACAAAGGTATGTCTTTCTTTGATATTCAAATTTATTAGCTTAGTTAACTTCTAGTTCTCAATTGTTGTTTGTTTTGTAGGAGCTGATTAAAGTACTAGTGAGAGTTTAGCTACTAAGTTTAGTCTCATTGCTCTCTTACCCCTGGCCTTTGTTGAAACACTGTGTTAACGTTCAGTGCATTAGTAAGGGCTTGTGGTGAGCTGAGCCTCTCAGCCATTGATTCCAGTTTGTTACATTCAAAAGAACAGCACTCCACCTGACACTGAGAATACACATACTTTGACAGGAAAACGGTTTGCTGTTTGTTACAATGATAGTGGCTAACCTTGTTGCTCTTCCAAATAAGGCAAATGGTTAGTTAATTTGTTTAAAAAATGCTAAGACTTGTGTCATATGTTATTCTTGTTAGGATACCTGTAACATATGCCTGCCTGATATTACTGTCCCTTTAAGACTGCCTACCCTGCTACTGACAATCATACTGTTTGGGTAGTATCTGCATTCAACTTACCTGCCTAATTAATTAATCATTCATACACCTGATTCCCTCAGCCTCTTTTTAAACCATCTCAGGCCTAATGTGCATTGCATTAGCTTTAAAGTTTTGTTCCAGAACAACAGAGGTCTGTGACTGTTCCTGCATATATTTTACCAGCATATTCAAACTACAGCCTTTCCTTTTAGCTATGCTTAAAATAATCTAATCGCAAGTATCCGTATAAATCCATTTTGTTTCCTGGACACTGCTACTTAACAAACTCTGAACTTTATTTTAAATTACAAGTATGCATTTGGTTATAATCACTTTCTAATTACTACAGCAACGTCTTACTCAGAACTTTATAACTATTCTCTTCTACAAGTTGTCATAGCTGAAATATCCTCCTCCAAATATGTTAATATATTCAGAACGCTGCATCTATGTGTTCAGTTAAACAGCTTTCCTGTGATTCTCCAGTATTTAATGCCTTAAACTTGCAACTTGTTTATCACCTGTGCCGCTCTGCTTATTACTGACATACAGCTCTATATAATATTATGTACTGTGAACCTGCAACAAACCTTTGCATCTATGAGTCAATTTTCTATCAGTTTACACTGAAGCCTGAACATCTTACATTGCTATATTTTCCACTCATGAATCCTGCAGCTACTCCTATTAACTATAAGTTAAGTTAAGTCACAGTATCAATTTATGTTTCCATTGAAGCCAGAATATATTGTATACATATGTTTCACTCTCCATGAATTCTACAATAACTTCTTGCAACTATAAATCATAGAATATCATCTATCCACTTCCAGGATACTCTTCCCTGGGTCAGGGATCAGTGTCTCCAATTCCCTACCACTGCCCCGAGGGTCTGTGTCCTGAGCGCATATACATCAGAACATGACAGTACCAGGAACCAGACAGAGACGTGAAATGCTAAATTAATCACACCTTTATTAAAAAATATAACAAAAAATAATGAGTCCAAAAGCCAAATGACAGGCCAGGAGTCAAAGCTAGAGCACAAAGTCAGACAATCCGGGTCAGGAACCAAAGCGAGTAGTCAGACGAGCCAGGGTCAGGAATACGAAGATCAGCAAAGTCAAGAACTAGCCAAGGATCAGGAACCAGTAGGGACATCAAACAAGCCAGGTATACATAGAGACAGGAACTCACAGAGAGATAAGAAACACCGCAAGGGCAATGGTAAATAGGACTGAGGCAGTTAAATAGGGAGTGATGAAATCACCATCCTGGAACCTGCAACCTGTCTCTCTCTGATGATGTTCTCCAGTTTGGCCATAGGAGTAGTGTCTGCTCACAGGCAAAGAGAACAGGTGAGTCAAAATGGCAGCCAAGATAAAAAGCAGCACATAACATTGAAATCAGGGAGAATCCCTGACAATTCTATAGCAACAGTGTTTACTGTCCCTTTAACCTCTAATGTCACATGATTTTCCCAGCAAAAGTCCTCTACTGATATAAGAAAGTGACTGGAGCTAGTGCATGTGACTCTTAGAACCACTTAAAAGGGAAAGTTCTTCTACAGCTCCCTTGTAAAGTAGAAAAAAAAAAAAGGTGAAATCCTTTTAAAATTATGAATAATACATATTGCAATGATTTCTTTTAAGTACAACTCGGTGCTTAATGTCTTTTTATTACAACATTTCCTATGTCTTTAAACAAACACAATTCTGATGCCAATACAGAGCCTTATTATTTTATGCAAGGTATTGGCTGCAAACTATACTATAGAATAAACCTCAACATATAAGTTATTAACAAGATATGCAGGGCTATTAAAATTAGTATATATAATAATATATGTCTTAATAGGACGTTAAAGCGATATTTGCGCTCAACTTAGTAAGTGGACGCAAATGTGCGCTGGTATTACAAGTGAGGTGCAATGTGAACGCGACCTCGAGTTCACATTTCATGAAAGCATTGATCTCATGAGAGTGAGCTTCTATAAGCTCCAATAGGCTTCTCATATATAGTTACTGGGAACACACAGTTCCCTTAGACCGCAATGTAAAGGCACTTTTCAGTGCCGCTTTTTTTTTCTAACACCCCACAACTGCCAACTTTAGCCCCTAAAATTGCCTAGTGCAGTATTTTTTTTTTTTAAAGATGCTATAATTTTTTAAATTTTATAAAAACACTACACATTTTTTTTTGGGGGGGGGGGAGTTAGGGCACTAATAAAATAATAACCAGAGGTCTGACCTCTGGTTAATGACCGGAGCACTAATTGCTACCGTGAGCTTGCAGTACCAATAACCAGCCATTTGTAATGGCTGGTTATTTAATGAGGTCGATTTTCAAGCTGCGGCGGACAGGGGCACACATACTTAATTCCACCCCCTGGCAAAAGATTAGGGAAGCAGTTATTAAATTACGGAATGCAGGTTCTCTTGTGAGAACCTGCAGTCGTAGTGGGACGAAGCCTGATGACGGCTTTGATAAATCGACTCCATTGTGTACACGTAAACGGGTAAATTTCCCGTTTGCGGGTGTGTGATAAATTAGCGCTCCACTTGTAATCTAGCCCTTAATGTTTAATGTCCCTTTAACATTACAGGTACTTACAGTGATGTTAAACAGTCTGTTTAATTGTTGTAATAAATAAGCCCTAAGCAGTGGCTTATACTTAATAGAAATCCTTATGTATTATTCATCATATGTTACCATCATGTCAGCTCCCTCATCACACTGAGGGCAGGGGATACAATGAGAATTCCCAAGTGCTCATTTTGCAAGAAAACAACGGCTAGATTATGAGTCTTGCGTTAGCCTTAAAAAGCAGCGTTAAGTGGTCCCAACGCTGCTTTTTAACGCCCGCTGGTATTACGAGTCAGGCAGGAAAGGGTCTACCGCTCACTTTTTTTCCGCAATTTTAACTTACCGCAAAACCCCTTATGTCAGTTGCTTATCCTATCTTTTTAATGGGATTTGCCCAACGCCGGTATTACGATCGCCTGAAAAAGTGAGCGGTACACCCTCTCCTGTCCAGACTCCTACTGCATATAAAAGTCAGTAGTTAAGAGTTTTATGGGCTAATGCCGTAACATAAAGCTCTCAACTAAAGTGCTACAAAGTATACTAACACCCATAAAGTACCTATTAACCCCTAAACCGAGGCCCCTCCCACATCGCAAACACTATAATAAAATGATTTAACCCCTAATCTGCCAACCGGACATCGCCGCCACTTTAATAAATGTATTAACCCCTAAACCGCCTCACTCCCACCTTGCAAACACTAGTTACATTTTATTAACCCCTAATCTGCTGTCCCTGACATCGCTGACACCTACCTACATTTATTAACCCCTAATCTGCCGCCCACAACGTCGCCACTACTATATTAAATTTATTAACCCCTAAATCTAAACCTAACCCCCCTAACTTAAGTATAATTTAAATAAAACAAAATTAAATTACTACTATTAAATAAATTAATCCTATTTAAAACTAAACACTTACCTATAAAATAATCCCCAAGATAGCTACAATATAAATAATAATTACATTGTAGCCATCTTAGGGTTTATTTTTATTTTACAGGCAACTTTGTATTTATTTTAACTAGGTACAATAGTTATTAAATAGTTATTAACTATTTAATAATTTCCTAGTTAAAATAATTACAAATAAACCTGTAAAATAAACCCTAACCTAAGTTACAATTACACCTAACACTACACTATAATTAAAATAATTACCTAAACTACCTACAATTAATTACAATTAAATTAAATAAACTAAATTACAGGAAAACACTAAATTACAGAAAAGAAAAAAAGAATTACAAGAATTTTAAACTAATTACACCTAATCTAAACCCCCTAATAAAATAAAAAAGCCCCCAAAAATAATAAAATTCCCTACCCTATACTAAATTACAAATAGCTCTTAAAAGAGCCATTTGCGGGGCATTGCCCCAAAGTAATCAGCTCTTTTACCTGTAAAAAAAAATACAATACCCCCCCCAATATTAAAACCCACCACCCACACACCCAACCCTACTCTAAAACCCACCCAATCCCCCCTTTAAAAAACCTAACACTACCCCCTTGAAGATCACCCTACCTTGAGCCGTCTTCACCCAGCCGGGCACAAGTGGTCCTCCAGAGGGTCCAAAGTCTTCATCCTATCTGGCCAGAAGAGGACATCCAGACCGGCAGAGGGCTTCATCCAGGCGGCATCTTCTATCTTCATCCTTCCGGAGCGGAGCAGGTCCATCTTCAAGACATCCGACGCGGAGTATCCTCTTCATCCTACGGCCGACGACTGAATGACTGGTCCAAGATGGCGTCCCTTGAATTCTGATTGGCTGATAGAATCATATCAGCCAATCGGAATTAAGGTAGTAAAAATCCTATTGGCTGTTCCAATCAGCCAATAGAATGCAAGGTCAATCGGATTTTTCCTACCTTAATTCCGATTGGCTGATAAGATTCTATCAGCCAATCGGAATTCAAGGGACGCCATCTTGGATGACGTCACTTAAAGGACCAGTCATTCAGTCTTCGGCCGTCGGATGAAGAGGATGCTCCGCGTCGCTCCGGAAGGATGAAGATAGAAGATGCCGTCTGGATGAAGACTTCTGCCGGTCTGGATGTCCTCTTTTGGCCGGATAGGATGAAGACCTTGGACCCTCTGGAGGACCACTTGTGCCCGGCTGGGTGAAGACAGCTCAAGGTAGGGTGATCTTCAAGGGGGTATTTTTTAAAGGGGGGATTGGGTGGGTTTTAGAGTAGGGTTGGGTGTGTAGGTGGTGGGTTTTAATGTTGGGGGTATTGGGTTTTTTTTTTACAGGTAAAAGAGCTGATTACTTTGGGGCAATGCCCCGCAAAAGGCCCTTTTAAGGGCTATTTGTAATTTAGTATAGGGTAGGGAATTTTATTATTTTGGGGGGCTTTTTTATTTTATTAGGGGGATTAAATTAGGTGTAATTAGTTTAAAATTCTTGTAATTCTTTTTTTATTTTCTGTAATTTTGTGTTTTTTTTCGTAATTTAGTTTAATTTAATTGTAATTAATCGTAGGTAGTTTAGGTAATTAGTTTAATTATAGTGTAGTGTTAGGTATAATTGTAATTTAGGTTAGGGTTTATTTTACAGCTAAATTTGTATTTATTTTAACTAGGAAGTTATTAAATAGTTAATAACTATTTAATAACTATTGTACCTAGTTAAAATAAATACAAAGTTGCCTGTAAAATAAATATAAATCCTAAGCTAGCTACAATGTAACTATTATTTATATTGTATCTAGCTTAGGGTTTATTTTATAGGTAAGCATTTAGTTTTAAATAGGAATAATTTAGTTAATTTTAGTAAATTTATTTAGATGTATTTAAATTATATTTAAGTTAGAGGGGTGTTAGGGTTAGGGTTAGACTTAGGTTTAGGGGTTAATAAATTTATTATAGTGGCGGCGACGTTGGCGGCGGCAGATTAGGGGTTAATAAATTTAATATGGTTGCGGCGATGTTGGGGGGCAGATTAGGGGTTAATAACTATAATGTAGGTGTCAGCGATGTTGGGGGCAGTAGATTAGGGGTTCATAAGTATAATGTAGGTGGCAGCGGTGTCTGGAGCGGCATATTAGGGGTTAATAATATAATGTAGGTGTCAGCGATAGCGGAGGCAGCAGATTAGGGGTTAATAAGTGTAAGATTAGGTTTAGACTCGGGGTTCATATTAGGGTGTTATGTGCAGACATAAAATTCCTTTCCCCATAGGAAACAATGGGGCTGCGTTAGGAGCTGAACGCTGCTTTTTTTCAGCCAGCTCAGCCCCATTGTTTCCTATGGGGAAATCGTGCACAACCACGTTTTGCCAGCTTACCGCTACCGTAAGCAACGCTGGTATTGAGGTGAGATGTGGAGCTAAATTCTGCTCTACGCTCACCTTTTTGCGGCGAACGCCAGGTTTAGAAAAACCCTGTAATACCAGCGTTATTTTAGGTGAGCGCCGCAAGTTAGCTATTTGCTGTTTTTTTACACAACCTTTTTATATCTACTTTGATTTAACATATTTGTTTTTACAAAAGGAGCACTGTTTAAAGTGCCATAAAACAGGTTCAGATATGTGCATATCCTAAAAGCACTAATTAATTGAAAATAGTTTGCATAAAAAACAATGTTTAAAAATTGCTGGCAAGTATTTTAAAATAATTTTTAAAAATAAGCAAAAATACCTAAATAGCCATGCTGTCTGGAGCACTCTCAGTGTTTAGACACAGGCATTATATTTCAATTGAGTTCACAGCTTCTAGGCATGCTCCAGCAGATAATCCCTATGCATTTTTGCATTCTACCAAAACAACAATAGATATAGATACAGCCATAGAAGGATATGTGTGGGGGAGTTAGAGTTTTACAATTCGGAAACTTAAAAGAAAGGGTTAATGGCGAGGCACTGCTCTATAAATTTGCAGGTAAAGTAATTAAAGTACATATTATATTTTATCTCTATCCCAACTTGTTTTATGTCGCTTTAATATCTCTTTAAAGGAACAATAAACTGCATGGGAATAACTATAATAGCATGGTTATCTTTGCTATTGGTTTTCCTCCTGTGTCTGCATCTCTTTTCTAAGCTGTTTTTTTATTTTAACCCCTTAAAAGAGCACTGCTATTCAGGCAATCATAATTATTATTACTAAATTACTAAATTAGTCGTCATTTTTTATTTTTGCATTGTGGATCTTTTTTTCGTGGATGAAGGCTGTGAAACCCCCAGAAAAACCCACTGCACACACCTGTTTCTTACAGTTTTTCATGCATATAACCAGATTTTCCTGTTAACTTATATGCATACTCTGAATAGTTTGACTAAAATCAAGCAGCACCTATTAAGAATGTATTGAATGGTTTACACAAGGAAGTAAAAAATCACCTGAGCTGCAAACAATCGCCTAGATTACGAGTCTTGCGTTAGCCTTAAAAAGCAGCGTTGAGAGGTCCCAACGCTGCTTTTTAACGCCCGCTGGTATTACGAGTCTGGCAGGTACAGGTGTACCGCTCACTTTTTTCCGCGACTCAAGCATACCGCAAATCCACTTACGTAAATTGCGTATCCTATCTTTTTAATGGGATTTGCCTAATGCCGGTATTACGAGTTTTGGAAAAAGTTAGTGGTAGACCTTCTCCTGTCAAGACTCTTACCGCATTTAAAAGTCAGTAGTTAAGAGTTTTATGGGCTAACACCGTAACACTAACACTAAAGTGCTGAAAAGTATACTAACATCCATAAACTACCTATTAACCCCTAAACCGAGGCCCCCCTACATCGAAAAAACACTTAAATACATTTTTTAACCCCTAATCTACCGACCGGACATCGCCGATACTTCAATAAATATATTAACCCCTAAACCTCCGCACTTCCGCCTCGCAAACATTAGTTAAATGTTATTAACCCCTAATCTGCCGTCCCTAACATCGCCGACACCTACCTACATTTATTAAACCCTAATCTGCTGCCCCCAACGTTGCCGCAACTATATTAAATGTATTACCCCCTAAACCTAAATCTAACCCTAAACCTAACACCCCCTAACTTAAATATAATTTAAAATAATCTAAATAAAATTACTACAATTAACTAAATTATTCCTATTTAAAACTAAATACTTTCCGATAAAATAAACCCTAAGCTAGCTACAATAGTACTAATAGTTACATTTTAGCTATTTTAGGGTTTATTTTTATTTTACAGGCAACTTTGTATTTATTTTAACTAGGTACAATAGTTATTAAATAGTTATTAACTATTTAATAACTTCCTAGTTAAAATAAATACAAATATACCTGTAAAATAAATCCTAACCTAAGTTACAATTACACCTAACACTACACTATCATTAAATAAATTACCTAAATTAACTACGAAATCCAGTCAGCCAATAGAATGCAAGCTCAATCCTATTGGCTAATTGGATCAGCCAATAGGATTGAAGTTTAATCCTATTGGCTGATTGGATCAGCCAACAAGGATTTTTTCTACCTTAAAGGGACACTGAACACAAATTGTTTCTTTTTTGATTCAGATAGAGCATGCAATTTTAAGCAACTTTCTAATTAACTCCTTTTATCAAATTTTCTTTATTCTCTTGGTATGTTTATTTGAAAAGCAAGAATGTAAGTTTAGATGCCGGCCCATTTTGGTAAACAACCTTGGTTGTCTTTGCTGATTGGACAGCACCAATAAAAAAGTGCTGTCCATGGTTCTGAATCAAAATTTGCTGGCTCCTTAGCTTAGATGCCTTCTTTTTCAAATAAAGATAGCAAGAGAACGAAGAAAAATTGATAATAGAAGTAAATTAGAAAGTTGCTTATAATTACATGCTCTATCTGAATCATGAAAGAAAAAAATTGGGTTCAGTGTCCCTTTAATTCCGATTGGCTGATATAATTCTATCAGCCAATAGGAATTGAAGGGACGCCATCTTGGATGACGTCACTTAAAGGTACCGTCATTTAGTGTTAGTCGTCGGAAGAAGAGGATGCTCTGCATCGGATGTCTTGAAGATGGACCCACTCTGCTCCAGATGGATGAAGACAGAAGATGCCGTCTGGACGAAGACTTCTGGCCGTCTGGAGGACCTCTTCTGCCCGGATAGGATGAAGACTTCGGACCGTCTGGAGGACCACTTCTGCCCGGTTGGGTGAAGACGTCTCAAGGTAGGGTGATCTTCAAGGGGGTAGTGTTAGGTTTTATTAAGGGGGTATTGGGTGGGTTTTAGAGTAGGGTTGGGTGTGTGGGTAGTGGGTTGTAATGTTGGGGGGTATTGTCTTTTTTTTTACAGGTAAAAGAGCTGATTACTTTGGGGCAATGCCCTACAAAAGGCCCTTTTAAGGGCTATTTGTAATTTAGTATATGGTAGGGATTTTTATTATTTTGGGGGGCTTTTTTTTATTAGGGGATTAGATTAGGTCTAATTAGTTTTAAAAAATTGTAATTATTTTATTTTTTTCTGTAATTTAGTGTTTTTTTCCCCGTAATTTAGTTTATTTAATTTAATTTTAAATAATTGTAATTTAGGTAATTTATTTAATGATAGTGTAGTGTTAGGTGTAATTGTAACTTATCTTAGGATTTATTTTAACTAGGAAGTTATTAAAGGGACATTCTAGCCAAAAACTTTCTTTCGTGCCTTAGAAAGAGCATGCTATTTTAAACAGTTTTCCAATTTACTTCTGTTATCTAATTTGCTTCATTTTCGTGATATTGTTGGTTGAAAAGCATATCTAGATATGCTCAGTATCTGCTGATTGGTTGCTGCACATAGATGCCTCTTGTTATTGGCTCACCCATGTGCATTGCTATTTCTTCAACAAGGGATATCTAAAGAATGAAGCAAATTATTTAATAGAAGTAAATTGGAATGTTGTTTAAAATCATATTCTCTATCTGAATCATGAAAGAAATATTTTTGGTTTCATGTCCCTTTAACTATAACCGTTAACTATTCTACCTAGTTAAAATAAATACCAAGTTGTCTGTAAAATAAAAATAAACCCTAAGATAGATACAATGTAACTATTAGTTATATTGTAGCTATCTTATGGTTTATTTTATAGGTAAGTATTTAGTTTTAAATAGGAATAATTTATTTAATAATAGTATTTTTATTTAGATTTATTTAAATTATATTTAAGTTAGGGTTAGGGTTAGACTTAGGTTTAGGGGTTAATAACTTTATTATAGTGGCAGCGACGTTGGGGGCGGCAGATTAGGGGTTAATAAGTATAATGTAGGAGGCGGCGGTGTCCGGAGCGGCAGATTAGGGGTTAATAAGTATAATATTAGGGGTGTTTAGACTCGGGGTTCATGTTAGGGTGTTAGGTGTAGACATAAAAAGTATTTCCCCATAGGAATCAATGGGTTTGTGTTAGGAGCTGAACGCTGCTTTTTTGCAGGTCTTAGACTTTTTTTCAGCCGAATCAGCCCCATTGATTCCTATGGGGAAATCGTGCACAAGCACGTTTAGCCAGCTCACCGCTACCGTAAGCAGCGTTGGTATTGAGGTGAGATGTGGAGCTAAATTTTGCTATTCGCTCACTTTTCTGTGGCTAACGCCGGGTTTAAAAAAAACTGTAATACCAGCGTTGTCTGTAGGTGAGCGGTGAGCTGAAATTGCTCGTTAGCCCCGCAAGCCTTACCGACAAAAACTTGTAATCTAGCTGAGTGTTTTCACATAATGTTTACAATGAATTATAGCATTCAATCTTTATTTTTAAAATATTTGTAGGTTGTTTATCCTGTGGGTTTATGTTGTTTTTACATAAATCCAATACTATTTTATAAAACAACAATATAGTTTAAAGCTCATTTGTCTCATTTATCAGTAAAATGGTTCATCATGGCGGAAAGTAATTTTTATATGTGCAAAGTATATATATATATATACATAATAAAAGGGACATTAAACTGCTTGGTTCAATAACAGTGACATGGTTACTACTCACTATGCTATTGCTGTCCCACTGAGCCTGCAACAATCTTCAAAGTTAATAATAATAATCAACAAATGCACAATAACAAGACAATGCAATATCACTTAGTCTGAACATCAAATGAGTAGTAGATTTTTTTATGCCAAATTTCAAAGTTATGTCTATTTCCACTCCCACTGCATCATGTGACAGCCATCAGCCAATCACAAATGCATATACATATATTCCGTTAATTCTTGCACATGCTCAGTAGGAGTTGGTGACTCAAAAAGTGTAAACATAAAAAGACTGTGCACATTTTGTTAATGTAGGCAAATTGGAAAGTTGTTTAAAATTGCATGTTTATCAGAAACATGAAAGTTTAATTTTGATTTGAGCCTCCCTTTAAGTATTTTGGTACCCTATCACAGATACGTGATATTGTTGCCTTCTTGACAAACTATATAATGTACTGCACAACAGAGATCAGGAGCTTTTCTTTTTTTGCACTGGCTGCATTTCTCAATATCTCTGTATATTATTACCATTTTAAATTTGTTATGTAACCTTTAAACTGTGTAAAAAAAAGTGCAGAAATGTAACTCTTGCTTTCTATGGTGCAAGTTAATTCAAAAGTGCAAGGTACTGCTGTCAAAAATCTGGTAACATCACTTATCTGTTAAAGTACTCTACTCAGCTGGTATGGGGGGTTAATGGATTCTTGCACCGTGGCCTAGAGGTTTCTAGTTAGACTACTTAAAGGGACAGTCTACACCAGAATTTTTATTGTTTTAAAAGATAGATAATCCCTTTTTTACCCATTTCCCAGTTTTGCATAACCAACACTGTTATAATAATATACTTTTAACCTATGTGATTATCTTGTATCTAAGCCTCTGCAAACTGCCCCTTTTTTCAGTTCTTTAGACAGACTTGCAGTCTAGCCAATCAGTGCCAGCTCCCAGATTACTTCACGTGCACGAGCACAGTGTTATCTATATGATATATGTGAACTAACACCCTCTAGTGGTGAAAAACTGTTAAAATGCAATCTGAAAGAGGTGGGCTTCAAGGTCTAAGAAATTAGCATATGAACCTCCTAGGTTAAGCTTTCAACTAAGAATACCAAGAGAACAAAGCAAAATTGGTGATAAAAGTAAAATGGAAAATTGTTTAAAATTACATGCTCTATCTGAATCATGAAAGTTTATTTTGGCCTAGACTGTCCCTTTAAAGGGACACTAAATGCTGTATCTACACCTATACATAAGTATAGAAAAGTTACGTAAACAAGAACATTAAGAAGAAATCATGCTCCCAGTGTGTGTGTGTGTGTGTGTGGGGTGGCAGTGTGACAGAGAGATAGTAAAATGTTAATTTTCCATTATTTTATCTAGGGCCTGATATTCAAAACCTTGCAACTCAGAAATAGCCTAAGAAGTCTGCGAGGTTTAGAAATAAAATGTATCTTTAGAAATGTTTACAGTATGTTCATATGTAGTATTTTTTTTTAAATAAAACAGAGATTTCTACATTACAATACAAGGTCTAAACAAAATCCCAAATATTTTGCATGATTTTTCTCCATCCCAGCAAGGTTTTTAATATCAGACCCTAAGTACTGATCTTGCTGTGTACACATTGAGAAATAAGATAAGGAGGATTTTTGTGTATATAGGGTGAAAAGCTAATGAGGTCTGCTACCCATGCAAATGCAGCCCTTTGTAGTTTTAATTAGCTGAGCCCGCTTCTTTATATACAAAAAAATTAACCTAAAGGAGCAATTTCCTATGCATTTTAAACTCTGCATATGGTATAGTACAATGTCCCTTTGAGAACTGAAAGTGAATGTATCCTTCCTAAAATCTCACCATTAAACATCTCTCTCAATTATCCTGTAAATTGCCTTATTGTCTGATCTGTAAGCTCTGCTCCTGCTGTTCCTGCAACCTCTAACTTGATCCAGTGTCTAATATAACCTTGAACGGCCCAAACCCTACTCCGAACCCCTTATATCCCATCCTTGCTTTTTCCATCTCCTGGACAATGCAGCCAACCATAATCTGTACATGGCTTGCATGTCGCCCCTGCACTACTCATTTCTACATCCCCAACAAAATTTCCCTGGATCACTTGTACCCATCCCTACACCAGCCATTATCTGTGCATGTATTGCTTGTCCCCGTCCCTACACCAACTACTATATGTGTTTGCATCACTTGTCATTGTCTGTACACCATCCATTATCTTTGCTTGTATCACTTGTCTCTGTCCCTACACCATCCATTATCTGTGCTTGTATCGCTTGTCTCTGTCCTACACCAACAATGATCTTTTCTTGTATCACTTATCCCTGTCCCAACACCAACTATTTTCTGTGCTTGTATCGCTTGTCTCCGTCCCTACACCAACTATTATCTGTGCTTGTATCACTTGTCACCGTCCCAACACCAACCATTATCTGTGCTTGTATCACTTGTCCCTGTCCTACGCCAGCCAGTATCTGTGCTAGTATTGCTTGTCTCTGTTCCTACACCAACCATTATATGTGCTTGTATAACTTGTCCCCTTCCCTACACCAACTATAATCTGTGATTGTATCGCTTGTCCCCTTCCCTACACCAACTATAATCTGTGATTGTATCACTTGTCCCCGTCCCTACACCAACTATTATCTGTGCTTGTATCACTTGTCCCTGTCCCTACACCAACTATAATCTGTGATTGTATCACTTGTCCCTCTCCCTGCACCAACTATTATATGTGCTTGTATCACTTGTCTTAGTCCCTACACCAACTATTATCTGTACTTGTATCTTTTGTTCCCATCCCTACACCAGCCATTATCTGTGCTTGTACCACTTGTCCCTGTACTTACACCAACCATTATCTGTGCTTTTATCACTTGTCTCTATCCCTACAATAACCATTATCTGTACTTATATCGCTGGTTCATCTCTAGAGCAACTATTATCTGTGCTCATAATACTTGCCCACATTCCTACACTAGCCATAATCAGTCCCTAAATCTCTACTATGAAGCTGAGTCTCCGTGCTTGTGCATGTCAAACAGCTGTGCTCTTTGTTAATCAACCAATAGATTTACTGCTGCAATAAATGTTTGCTCCATTCAATGTCATTGTGTTTCATGCAGGAGCACGGAGACTCAGCTTTAGAGTAGTAGTTGCAGTGGGGGGCGGAGTTCCGAATATTGCAGAGGAGCCTAATAAACAGCTTTCCATGAGCGCACCATTTGTGATACAAAATCCCACGCATGCTCTCTAGAAAGGGTTCTGGATTTTCGTAGCTCTAAATATTTTACCAGTGACGTATACGGCCAGGTATGTGATGCGCATTAGGTCCAAAATTTGTATAAGAGCTGATGTAACGTCACAGGAAGTGACATGGTTCGCTCTTTTCCAAAGTTCGCCCTCTTACCAGAACAGCGGCATGAGAAGTGGAGATAAAGAGCACTGATGACGTCATTGGTTATCGCCCATGGTTGAGGAGGGAGTGGAGACAAGTCGGAGGTAGCGGTTTCTGCAAGCGACCCATAAGAGGACAAGCAGACTGCAAAAGACACAGCTCCTGTGGACCAACACGGCATCTGACAAGGTACTCTAGTGTTAGTATGATAGAAAAATTAAGGGATTTTTGGCATTAAATCCAAGTGCTGAATTAGGCACTAGTCAATTAATAAGAAGAGGGGTTAAAAATAAAACACTTTATTTAACAAATATACTGTAACGAACAAAATTACCAAAATGAATCAAATTTGAGAAGTGGGTAATCACCATCCACTCCTAAGTATTCATTTCAGGATGATCCAACAAAGTTAACAACATTAAAAGGGTTGTGTGCCCTAGAGGCGCTGTTACTGAAACACAGGAGACAAAGTGGAATGAGTAGAGGAATGTACAGGGATATGTCCGATCACACAATCCACACAGACTATACATCTGTATCTTATCGTCACATTCATACCAAGAATCACTCAGTGAATCTGCATGTAATTCAGCATGCTTGTATTTCCACAATGTGCTCAAAATTCACTATAAATGGCTTGCATTCATTTATAAATAGATACAGTGTGTCACTGTGTAACACAAAAGTTCATCAATGATTAATCTGTATACTAAATATGTATCATTATAAGTAGTTACAAACGAAAGTCATAGTCAATCTATACCCGATATTAAAAAATATCTCTATGTATTGCACACGATGTACAACGCTCATTATATACATAGAGCCAGTACTCTCTGGGCTAAAGATTATACTTGAAATGTAAATCGCTATAATTGACAATCGTGTGAACTAAAGTAACAAGCCGTGGTTCCTATGAACAACAAGGAGCGCCTCTAGGACACGCCCACCGACGCGTTTCATCACTGAAGCGCCTCTAGGGCACACAGCCCTTTTAATGTTTTTAACTTTGTTGGATCATCCTGAAATGAATACTTAGGAGTGGATGGTGATTACCCACTTCTCAAATTTGATCCATTTTGGTAATTTTGTTTGTTACAGTATATTTGTTAAATAAAGTGTTTTATTTTTAACCCCTCTTCTTATTAAGGTACTCTAGTGCTCTGCCCGCAGCCTACCGGTAAGGCTTAAACGTAGTGTATGTGTACAGCTCTACAAATGTAAATTATTGCAGTTCATCTGCTTATTGCCTTCTCAGATTTGCTGAAAAGTGTTTATGTAACCAGTATATGGATAATGCCAATACGTGGATGATACAGTTTATCAAGCACCCAGGTTTTTTAAGTTTTTTCATTTGTTTAATATCCTTTCTGGTGCTAAGACTCTTGCTTTTATGTGACTTTGAACCATCCCTACACTATCTATAATCTGTCCCTGCATTGCTTTTACCAAATTCCTAGAAAAATTCACCATAATCTGTATGTGAGATGGGCTGCCTAGATCATTTGTTCCTGCCCTTACCCCACCCATAATTAGTCCATGGAATGCTCATTGCTACCCCTGGACCTGGGAGGCTCTTGACAACTGTGCTTTGCCCTTTACACCTGGTCCTGGTGTTGGCAGAAATGCCCCAGCACTTCCCTGCTCAGTAAACAAAAAAAGGGTTACACTTCCTAAACCTATTAATTTGCTCTTATCTACTCTCAGAACCCTTCAATTTATAGCAGTTTAGTTGTTTATAAAACTTCTAGTTAGTTTCTCACATAACAAATGTGTTTGAACGCACGGTGCTCATCTCTTTCTTGTTTGGCAAGATTCTATAAAATGCTTTTAGCTCAGCATTGCAGAAATTCTTGTAATCAATTCTGAAATGGCACATTACAAATTCTACTAGTAAAGAGTATGAATGGTCCAGCTCATGTAAATAGAGTCAATAAAGCCCTGCGAAAGTGAGCTAACATGATACAATCCTCACAGAGGCAACCCTCTTGTAATTCATTTAAAGGGACAGTATACTATAACATTGTTTTCCCTTAATGTGTTTCCAATAACTTTTTTTTTTACCAGATGCAGAGTAAAAAAAGAATGAGATTTGCTTTTTTAAGGCTTATTTGTGTATATGACTTAGCTGATTTTGTGCTTTGAAGCCACAACCTAATAAAATGGGTTGAACTTGTAGGTATAATCAGATCTCATTACTTTATCACTTTGTGTACATATACATGCATCTTTATCTTATATCGGTCCTTAAACCAATCACCAATACTTGGAGAGAACAATGGAAAATTAACTTTTTATTACCTTATCTTTTCTATAAGCCACTGGAAGTGTAATTTCTTCTACTGGCTGTGTTAACACAGCTTGGCCTGGAGGCCAAAAACTTTCAGGATGGGTGGGGATACCAAAAGCTAAATAAACTATTTAACTGCCAATATAAGGGTAATGGAAATACTTGTAAACAATGTAATACATTCCAGCAGGTAAAGTGGATCATTGGTAACAAATTAAAGGGGAGATTTTTTTTGAGTAAACTGTCCCTTTAAGAAAGGGTTTGAACTGGCAGATTCCATTGAACTGTGAGCTGCTTCCCCTAGAATGTAATAGAACACCACGGGATTCACTGCTGATTAAACCTCTTTGTTTGAAGCGAATATAAATCACAGTGCAATGTTGTCACTTATATTCACTTTTCATATACAAAACTTTTTTTCTTTTATTTTACAAATGACTAATATCTATGTTATACCTTTCCAGTTAGGAATCTGCAGTTTAATTGGTTATGATGTTTTTTTTCTTTTAATAAATTTTTATTGATTTACATAACATTGTTTAATGTATTAGATCTCCCATTTAAGGTATCTCATTTGTTTTTTCACAGCTATTTAAAATTCAATACTTTCCAATCCTTTTGGTCTTCCTGCGATAACCAAATGATCACACTAGTTTTTCAAATGCATTTATGCTATAACAACTACTATAAGATGTAAATGGACAGTTAGAGAGTTTAATTTCAATCCATTATAAAACAATACTTTCATTTATCAGATAAAGCATGCAATTTTAAGCAACTTTCTTATTTACTCCTATTATCAAATTTTCTTCGTTCTCTTGCTATCTTTATTTAAAAATGCAGGAATGTGATGCATAGGAGCCAGCCCATTTTTGGTTGAGAACCTGGGTTATACTTGCTTATTGGTGGGTAAATGTAAGTCTCCAATAAGCAAGCACTATCCATGGTGCTGAACCTAAAATGGGCTGGCTGCTAAGATTTACATTCCTGCTTTAAAAATAAAGATAGCAAGAGAACAAAGAAAAATTGATAATAGGAGTAAATTAGAAAGTTGCTTAAAATGTCATGCTGTATATGAATCATGAAAGAAAAAAATTGGGTTCAGTGTCCCTTTAATATTGGTCTCTTATTTCTTGTAAACCTATTTGGTCTTAATTAGAGCAGAATATTTTAGCTGTTTATACAACTTCTTACATTGTTAGAATTCTAGTGAATGGTCAGTTTAGGTCCTGTTCAGTACTAGTGTTTTCTTTGTTGCATTCAAATTAAAGGGAGACTTTGAGATTGCAAATAATTATGCAAAGTAAAACAATATACATTCCTTTTGCTGTATTTGTAATTGTGAACTTTCCAATCCTGAAAACTGAAAGATCACATGGCAGACTTCACAAGCCTAACCTTTCACATATAAGTCCCTAATTTGCAGTTTGCTATCTGATGATTTCTGTTGAAGTCAAACAATGGAGATTTTGTTAACACAATGACTGTGGCAAATCAATTTGTCTTCAGACTCAAGTCCAGATTGGCTGTCCAGATTGGCTCCTCCAAATAGGAAAGTAGTACGTGGAGGTTGAACATTGAAAAACAATTGCAGTAAACAAGAGCTTTATCTGATATCCTATCGTCTATTGGTAGACTGCAGACAAATATTGTTTACCAACCCTTTAAATAAAATCATCAGAACTTGAGTTTATAATTGCAATGAATTGTCGGGGGTAAAAAGATAAGCTGTTAAAAACGACTAGTTATTCTCCATATCAAGAGCTGTCATGTTTTACTTTTGCTTTAATTACATATATTTAGCTTCTATAAAGGTCACTGACACTCTCTGGGTAAACAATGTGATTTCCCTCTTTCTCATCATTTTGTTTTGTGTATAGTCTTTGTTTGTTGGGCTATATTTTGATGTTATATTATTCACTTATTGATGTAGTTTTACTAATTTAAAAAGTTGCTTTTCTTATAGACTGGAATGGCTTTAAAAATGAAGACAAAAATCACCCAAGCTGCCACACAGCATTTTCACACGGGAATTGTAATTTATTTGAATGGGGGTTGGGGTAGGCAAGCAAATAATGGGGCATACAAAAAAATGCACTTTAATTATACACCACCAAGTTAAAATAACTAATGTTTGTGATATATCCCATTACACAGGTTATATAATAAATTAGGAAAGACAAAATAAAAAAATAATTAAAACACGTATGCTCAACTCTGGTCACCTAAAAGTCCCCTAATATATAAAATTCAGTATAAAGCTATCCCCAGATAATTAGCTCCCATCCTATCTTTGCTTTGTTGCAGTGCTATTAAGCTTTACCATGTGGGTAAAAGATCTTCACTGCTTAAATCTACTATCTACCCTCTGCATAAAACTGCTATGAATTTTAATGGATTTCCCATTATTTATTCATTAAAATAACAAACAGGCAAATTAATTCAAAATTAATTAAATAGATAAAAAATATTAAATGAACCAATCAAAAAACTTTTAATTAATTAATTAATTAATTAATTAATTAATTTGCTAATTTCTTTCATGAACAAATAACTGAAAACATTTTGTAAAAATTGATTGTCAAACATGCATGTCTAATAAATTAAACGGATATTTTTCAAACATATGGCAGCTGTATTAATGAATTTAGCTTTAAGTAAACACATAATCCTATCAATACTCCCTTCATTCTATCTGATTTACTAAATATATTTATAAAATAAGTTTATTAATGCTTCTTTGTCATCCATAGGGTAATTTAAAAAGCTCTGCTGTGGGTCTTTGAAGACTTAGATGAAAATATAGTGTCCCTGGAATAAAAGAATATTATCTTTCATTAAACAAAAAAAAAAAATGCTTTTCAGATCATCATTATTATTTCTAGAAAATAGGTGATGGAAAATCAGTATGATTACTATTTATAAATATAATCAGGGAAGGACACTGTTGACCTAATATTTCTACAGTCTTTCTATTTTGCAACTTCTATTGTTTGGTGCACAGTGTTGAATAATATATTTTAACTATTATATAATTATAATCAATCTATTAAAAAAGCAGACAGATGATTTGTTTTTTTCACCTAAGGAATTTACATATGACAAAAATCACCTGTTTTTTTTTTTAAAAAAAGGAGATTGCACCATCTATAAAAAAAAAGAAAATAATAACAACATAAAACAAGGCAATTTAATCATTAAAGGGATACTGAACCCAATTTTTTCTTTCGTGATCCAGATAGAGCATGCAATCTTAAGCAACTTTCTAAGTTACTCTTATTATCAAATTTTCTTCTTTCTCTTGGTATCTTCATTTGAAAAGCAGGAATGTAAGCATAGGAGCCAGACCAATTTTTGGTTCAGCACCCTGGATAGGGCTGATTGGTGCATACATTTAACCACCAATCAGCAAGTGCTACCCAGGTGCTGAACCAAAGATTCTAAACTCATTCCTGCTTTTTCAAATAAATATACCAACAGAACACACAAAAATGTGATAATAGGAGTAAATTAGAAAGTTGCTTAAAATTGCATGCACTAAATCTAAATCATGAAAGATGTTTGGACACAAGATACATACATGGGGATCTGAATGTTTTAAGCCTGGAACAGGGCATTCACCTTTATAGAAGAAAAAATAATTCCTATAAAATATAAACCTTTATTTGTCCGCCAATCGTCATTTACAGCAATTCAATGTAAATTTCAGGCAGTTCTCAGCTTGTGCACCTGTACAATCATTTTGTATTATTAATTTGCGTATGTTACCAAAATCATGCACCAAACTTCCGGCAGTCTGTACTATATAGAAAGATATAGGAGGCTCACATCTCTTTTATAGATTAGATTTAGGAGGCAATGTATTTATACTATAGAATGATGACACAATTGAAATGGCAAACATTCATGAAGTGTCGACACACATAAAAAAAAAAAAGGTGCATTTTTATATATTTATTTTTTATTTTATTTTTTCTTACTATATTTGGCTTTTGTGACACAAGGCCCAGAATCTACAATCTTATTTTCTTTTGATTTTAGGTATTACCCATTCCCTAACAGAGTGTAAAAACATGGCATACAGGAGATCTGAAATTATTGAGCCTGACTGACTTTTCTGTTTCTTTCAACTTAATTTGGAACCTCAAATTAATGCTCTGTACATCTTCTGCAGCATCACACAAAAAATGATCAGATTTTTATATGCACAATCAACAGTCTAGGAGAGGCTAGATGCAAAGTCAGCAGTTTGTTAGTATCTTCCTTTGCCTCACGCTGAGTGCGAAAGTCAAGGAAATATCATTTAAATTGGTGAGCTATTCTGCCTTCCCAATAAATCTCCTATATTACATTCTTGGTCTAGCATAATTGCGAAGTTTGTTGTCAAGCAATGTGTATTAATAAAAGGGAAAAATTCTGCTCGTTTTCATGTAAATTTTCACACCTAGGCGCTTTTGCCCATTTCATCTGTTGCCTGAAGTGAAGGGACATTAAAGTTATTTTTATAATCAGTAACTACTCATGCATTGAAAAAAGATCTGCTTGCAAAGCAAGTGTTTGAAATTGTCATTTTGTTAGCAAAATTTGCAATATTTGCAGTCCATGTAAACACTCCTTGAGAAGCCTTAAGAGTATTGTTCATTTTATCTCCTTTATGTTCATAAATGTATAAATAAGTATGTGCAGGGTGCACTTTATTTTTTTTCTCATTCGTGGAAGTTAAATTGCAGGAAAAGGTGGCAAAACAAATATTAAATTTACATAAAATGTTCTAATACCCATAGTTAAATACATGGGCTAAATTAAGAGTGGCACGCTCTATGTTGTGAGCAAGTGATAAGGGATTTATTGCAGGTGTTTTCACACATCAGAAGTAACACACATATTACAAGTTGAAAGTAAACGTGTTTGCTCAAGCACAATTGAATTTAACTCGCATTGAGTTAACGCAGCTTCAGAGCTCTGGTTCTGTTGTGCTCAAATAAAAAGTTGCACAAAACACATGAAAAATACATTAAAAAGTACAGTTATACTCAGGAGCGTATCTAAGGGGAATGCAGAGGTCGCAACTGCAACCAGGCCCTGGAGGTCCCCCCCAGGGGGGCCCAGCTGCCTTCAGCACAAACTTAGCTATAGATCTCATCCGTGGCTTTGGCGTGCACATTTGACTAGATTATGAGTTTTTGTCGGAAAGGCTTGCGGGGCTAACGAGCAGTTTCAGCTCACCGCTCACCTACAGACAACGCTGGTATTACGGGTTTTTACAAACCCGGCGTTAGACACAGGAAAGTGAGCGAAGAGCAAAATGTTGCTCCACATCTCACCTCAATTCCAGCGCTGCTTATGTCTACACCTAACACCCTAACATGAACCCCAAGTCTAAACACCCCTAATCTTACACTTATTAACCCCTAATCTGCCTCCCCCGACATCGCAGACACCTACATTATATTTATTAACCCCTAATCTGCTGCCCCCAATGTCATCGCAACCTACCTACACTTCTTAACCCCTAATCTGCCGCCCACAACGTCGCCGCCACTAAAATAAAGTTATTAACCCCTAAACCGCCGTACTCCTGCATCGCAAACATTAGTTAAATTCTATTAACCCCTAATCTGCCGTCTCTAACATCGCCGCCACCTAACTACACTTATTAACCCCTAATCTGCCACCGCCAATGTCGCTGCCACTATAATAAATATATTAACCCCTAAACCTAAGTCTAACCCTAACACCCCCCTAACTTAAATATAATTTAAAATAATTTAAATAAAATAACTTAATTACCTAAATTACCTAAATTATTCCTATTTAAAACTAAATACTTACCGATAAAATAAACCCTAAGATAGCTACAATATAACTAATAGTTACATTGTATCTAGCTTAGGGTTTATTTTTATTTTACAGGCAACTTTGTATTTATTTTAACTAGGTACAATAGTTATTAAATAGTTATTAACTATTTAATAGCTACCTAGCTAAAATAAAGACAAATTTACCTGTAAAATAAAAATAAACCTAAGTTACAATTACACTTAACACTACACTATAATTAAATTAATTCCCTAAACTAACTACAATTAAATACAATTAAATACAATTATCTAAATTACGGGGAAAACCCCCCACTAAATTACAGAAAATAATAAAATAATAACAATTTTTTTAAACTAATTACACCTAATCTAATCCCCTAATAAAATAAAAAAGACCCCCAAAATAATAAAAATCCCTACCCTATACTAAATTACAAATAGCCCTTAAAAGGGCCTTTTGCGGGGCATTGCCCCAAAGTAATCAGCTCTTTTACCTGTAAAAAAAGTACAATACCCCCCAACATTAAAACCCACCACCCACACACCCAACCCTACTCTAAAACCCACCCAATCCCCCTTAATAAAACCTAACACTAACCCCTTGAAGATCACCCTACCTTGAGACGTCTTCACCCAACCGGGCAGAAGTGGTCCTCCAGACGGCCAGAAGTCTTCATCCTATCCGGGCAGAAAAGGTCCTCCCGACGGGCAGAAGTCTTCATCCAGACGGCATCTTCTATCTTCATCCATCCGGAGCGGGTCCATCTTCAAGACATCCGACGCGGAGCATCCTCTTCCTTCCGACGACTAACACTAAATGACGGTACCTTTAAGTACAAATCGGAATTAAGGTAGAAAAAATCCTATTGGCTGATGCAATCAGCCAATAGGATTGAACTTCAATCCTATTGGCTGATCCAATCAACCAATAGGATTGAGCTCGCATTCTATTGGCTGTTCCAATCAGATTGGAATGAAAATGGACCTGCTCCGCTCCGGATGGATGAAGATAGAAGATTCCGTCTAAGATAGAAGATGCCGTCTGGATGAAGACTTCTGCCCGTCTGGAGGACCTCTTCTGCCCGGATAGGATGAATACTTCTGGCCGTCTGGAGGACCACTTCTGCCCAGTTGGGTGAAGACGTCTCAAGGTAGGGTGATCTTCAAGGGGTTAGTGTTAGGTTTTATTAA
This sequence comes from Bombina bombina, assembly GCF_027579735.1. Classification (NCBI taxonomy): domain Eukaryota; kingdom Metazoa; phylum Chordata; class Amphibia; order Anura; family Bombinatoridae; genus Bombina; species Bombina bombina. The sequence continues at coordinate 214,864,803 of NC_069501.1, forward strand.
GGGGGGATTGAGTGAGTTTTAGAGTAGGGTTGGGTGTGTGGGTGGTGGGTTTTAATGTTGGGGGGGTATTGTATTTTTTTTTACAGGTAAAAGAGCTGATTACTTTTAAGGACTATTTGTAATTTAGTATAGGGTAGGGATTTTTATTATTTTGGGGGGCTTTTTTATTTTATTAGGGGGATTAAATTAGGTGTAATTAGTTTAAAAAATTGTAATTATTTTATTATTTTCTGTAATTTAGTGGTTTTTTCCCCGTAATTTAGATAATTGTATTTAATTGTATTTAATTGTAGTTAGTTTAGGGAATTCATTTAATTATAGTGTAGTGTTAGGTGTAATTGTAACTTAGGTTTATTTTTATTTTACAGGTAAATTTGTCTTTATTTTAGCTAGGTAGCTATTAAATAGTTAATAACTATTTAATAACTATTGTACCTAGTTAAAATAAATACAAAGTTGCCTTTAAAATAAAAATAAACCCTAAGCTAGATACAATGTAACTATTAGTTATATTGTAGCTATCTTAGGGTTTATTTTATAGGTAAGCATTTAGTTTTAAATAGGAATAATTTAGGTAATTAAAGTTATTTTATTTAGATTATTTTAAATTATATTTAAGTTAGGAGGGTGTTAGAGTTAGGGTTAGACTTAGGTTTAGGGGTTGATATATTTATTATAGTGGCGGCGACGTTGGCGGCGGCAGATTAGGGGTAAATAAGTGTAGTTAGGTGGCGGCAATACTAGGGACGGCAGATTAGGGGTTAATAAAATTTAACTAGTGTTTGCGAGGCGGGAGTGCGGCGGTTTAGGGGTTAATATATTTATTAAAGTGGCGGCGATGTCCGGTCGGCAGATTAGTGGTTAAAATTTTTATTTAAGTGTTTGCGATGTGGGGGGGGGGGCCTTGGTTTACCGGCGTTAGGAAAATTCCATTGAAAAGATAGGATACGCAATTGACGTAAGTGGATTTGCGGTATGCTTGAGTCACGGAAAAAAAAGTGAGCGGTACACCTGTACCTGCCAGACTCGTAATACCAGCATTAGGAAAAAAGCAGCGTTGGGACCTCTCAATGCTGCTTTTTAAAGCTAACACAAAACTCGTAATCTAGGTGATTGTCTCCTGTACTTTATTACACTGAATTTAGTCTCTTCTTATGGCTAGATCTATTTTTATTCAGAATCTTGTGTTACTTGTAGTCAGTGACGTGCAGTCATAGGAGGCAGGTGAGGCAGCGCCTCCCCTGTCCTATGAGTGCAATTACAGTTTTTAAGTTTTTTTATAATGTTTAAAAAAATATATATATTTTTAATTTTTTATTAAAATTTTTTTGTGTGTTAAGGTACCCACCCACACCCCCTACACCCCACAGACGCCACCACCGCCGCCACAGCAAAACACCAGTTAGTTTAGTTTGCATGATACTAGGGGCCAGAGGCTATGTTTGTAATCAGCCTCTGCAGGAGCAGCCTCAGCCAATCAGCGCCCGCTATTCATAGGGCGGGATAGAGCTGACAGCCACAGAGTGAGACGCACCAGTGAGCTGTGGGTGAGGCGGTGGGGAGGAGTCAGACACACTACAGTCACACAGTGTGAATGAACTGACTGTGGACTCTGGAGGAGGAGCAAACTTTCAGGGCCGGATTAACGTAGGGGTGGGAGCCAGGAGTTGCAGCTCCAGGCCCACACCCCTAGATAGGCCCCCAGCTTGATTGCACAGAGGCAGAGCACCAAAATAGGTGAGTGAGTAGCTGTTGTAGTTCGGAATCTTCCGACTTTAGAAACTTTAGTTGCGGACCCAGAGTCATCTATGTGCACACACATATGGCTTCTGCAATATTAATATTTCACAGTATGTGTGATATATATATATACACAAATATATAAATATATTCATACATTCATAAATACTGTCAGGAACCTAGCTCCTTCTAGGACCCAGCGGAATCCTTCAAGCAACAAACTTGCAGCTTGCCTTTAAAAACCACCCCAAATCAATTCTCTTTGCTTAGTAATTTGGAGTACAAGGCTACCCTATTTTCCTGAGCCTAACTACTTTGAATAACTTGTTTTCTGAACTTTTTTCCTCACAGGAACTTTTTCATACTTTGTTCAACTTTAACTGGAATTCATCCAAACAACTGCAGTGATCATTAACTTAGGAGCTGACATGCAATCAATTGAATGAACTGCCTGAACCAAACTGCAAGTATTATTCTATGTGTTCTAATGCTTTGTTACTTGGAGAACTTTCACTGTGTAGTTAGTATTTAAAGGAGAGTTACCACAGAACTTGTCACTGAAAATCTGGCTTTAACCCTTATTGAAACATCCTGACTGCAGATTAATAAACAACACAGCTTCCACAGTGAAACTGGAACTTCCACAGAACAGGCTGTGCATTCATTACAGCTCTGCCACACTACAAGTGCAACACAAGACAAGGTACAAGTAATCTCTGCAAATAAAATAGCAATACTGCATGAGCATATGTATAACTGTTAACAGAACCTGGTTACTAGTTAAATATTTATGTGTTACACTGCATAAGACTCTGGGAGTTAATAGAACCATTACTACACCTGCAACTTAAGAACTAAAGCTAACTTAATATTGAGAACAATGTCTACAAATCCTATTCAAGTTTGCTTAACCCTAACTGCATAATCTGGGGTGTGGCAAAATAAACCACTAAACTATCACTATTAGGTGAGAATATCACTAAGCCATAGTGATATTCCTTTACAATAGTGAAACAAAACAATTATTAATAAATTAAGATCTGTGAATTGTGTTCCATCGTTAACTTCATATTTGTAGCCTGACATATTACTAAGCCTTAAAAATGGAGCCACCAGATCTACCACAGATAGTTTACAACCTCTCCCAAAAGGTTGATCAGCTTGCTCAGGCGGTTCATGATTTACAAATTGAAAATCAGTCTTTAAGGGGAATTATAAGAGACTCACTTACTACTCATACTGCACCACCTCAGCAAACACCTGAACCTTCAGTTTCACTACCAGAGCTCTTTTCTGGAAACAGGAAGCAGTATAGGCAGTTTAAGAATTCATGTCATTTACTTTATAATCTACGACCTCACAGTTATCCCACAGAGAGGATCAAGGTATTCAGTACTATTTCATTCCTGAGGGGTGAGCCAAGAATCTGGGCTGACAATCTGTGCGAACATAATGACCCAGTGCTAGGATCCCTTTCTGATTTTTTCACATGTATGGATGATCTTTTTCACGACACTGATGTACAAATGTCCGCTGAAGCCTCCATGAGGAACCTTAAGCAAGCCAAGAGACCCGTGGAGGAGTACATCACGGAATTCAAATTATACGCAGCTGATTCGGAATGTAGTCAGATTGCACTTCGAAACCAGTTCCGTTTAGGCCTCTCGGAGAGCTTGAAAGATGAAATCGCCAGGATAGAACTCCCAAAAACCCTAGAAGGAATGATGAATGCTGCAAAACAATTGGATCGCAGACTGCGAGAAAGGAAGGCAGAAAGGTTTTCTGCAGATGTCCGACCAAAACCTTCTATCTATTCCCCACCTCAACCAACCCAACATAGTAAACAAACAGCTGTTCCCATGGATATCGGAATAGCCCGTGGTCCTTTAACAACAGAAGAAAGATACCGCAGGAAGAGTAATAATCTGTGCATGTATTGCGCCAATCCTACACATTCAGTCCAGGAGTGTCCCATTTTACAGAAAAACAAGAAATGTAAGTTCAAAGTTACAAGTTATTTATTAAACACCACAAAAACTAAAACTTATTGCATGTTAACTCTCTCCATACAGTGGGACCAAGATCAGCTGACTACTGAAGCCATCATAGACTCGGGAGCTTATGGATGCTTTATTGATTATAATGTTGTAAAGCAAAATAAAATACCCCTTATAAAAAAGCATACTCCATTTTCTTTTCATATGATTGACGGTTCAGAACCTAAAACTGGCCCTATCACACACCATACCACACCGTTAACAGTTACTACAGCAGGACACACAGAACACCTCTCATTTGATGTTGTCTCGTCACCACATTTCCCAGTGGTTTTGGGTATTAGTTGGCTCAAATTACATAATCCAGTTATCCACTGGTCACTATCTTCCATAAAATTTGATTCAGTCTATTGTAAAACAACATGTTTCCACAAACATGTTCTACTCCAGACCGAAATAGCTACAGAAAAACCTGAGTTGCAAATTCCTTCACCTTATGCAGATTTCAAGGATGTATTCAGTAAAGTAGAAGCTGAGAACTTGCCTCCTCATCGTGCATACGATTGTCCAATACAACTTCAACCTGGTTCTTCCATCCCTTATGGACACTTGTACCCTCTCTGCAAGCCAGAATTGGATCATTTAAAGGAGTATCTCGAAGAAAATTTACGGAAAGGATTTATCAGAGCATCAACATCACCAGCAGGTGCCGGAATTTTTTTTGTGCGGAATAAGGATTCATCATTACGTCCCATAATCGATTACAGAGAACTCAACAAACGCACAATAAAAAATCGTTACCCACTCCCATTAATCCCAGAACTAATCGAAAGGTTATCTGAGGCAACTATATACACGAAACTCGATTTAAGGGGAGCCTATAACTTAGTGAGGATAAAAGAAGGACACGAATGGTTGACCGCATTCAGGACAAGGTATGGCCTTTATGAGTACCTTGTCATGCCGTTTGGACTGTGCAACGCACCCGCCACTTTTCAACACTTCATAAACGATGTGTTCAGAGATCTCTTAGACATCTGTCTTGTGATATACCTAGACGATATTTTGATTTATTCTAAAAATGAAACAGAACACAAAACACACGTGCGATGGGTACTGTCTAGGCTCCGAGAGCATAAACTGTATGCTAAGTTGGAGAAATGCATATTCCATACCAAGCATGTGTCATTCCTTGGATATGATATCTCACCAACAGGTATCACTATGCAAAAACAAAAAGTAGACGCTGTCAAAAATTGGTTAATACCCAAGTCCAGAAAGGAACTCCAAAAATTCCTAGGTTTTGCAAACTACTACAGGAAATTCATTAGAAACTTTTCCAAGATAGCAAAACCACTGACGAAATTAACCAGCATTAACTCATCTTATAACTGGGATCCAGACGCTAATTCAGCTTTTGAATATTTAAAGGATAGTTTTACATCAGCACCCATTCTAAGATTTCCGAACCCCGAACACCACTATGTGTTGGAAGTTGATTCCTCTGATTTTGCCTTAGGCTCAGTTCTCTCTCAACAGGAAACACCAAACGATCCCATCCATCCAGTTTCTTACTTCTCACAGATGATGTCAACAGCTGAAAGAAATTATTCCATAGGAGATAAAGAACTCCTCGCAATAAAAAGATCACTGGAACACTGGAGGCATCTTCTCGAAGGTACCAAGTTTCCTATTACCATTTTCACAGATCACAGGAACCTACTTTATTTAGAAAACAACAAAACTCTTTCAGCAAGACAGGTCCGTTGGAGTTTATTCTTCTCGCGCTTCAACTTCAATATTGTATATAGACCTGCCTCCAGGAATGGTAAAGCAGATGCTCTGTCTCGCCTACCTGAGAAACCTAAAACAACAACCCAAAATACCACTATCTTACCTACCGAATGTTTTGTAGGTCTAACCACCGATGTGATAACCGAAATCAAACGTCATTGTCTCAAGGAGCCGAAGCTACCTCACTCTTCTGTGCATAAGATTGATGACCTGTACTACCATGAAGGGAAATTATACATTCCCAAAGCATTGCGAATAAATTTGCTCAAGTTATACCATGACTCTCCATTAGCCGGACACCCAGGAATTTACCGAACCTTGGAACAGCTTTCACGGGATTGTTGGTGGCCAAAAATGAAAGAATCCATCCGAGACTATATCTTAACTTGTGCCATTTGTGCCACTTCGAAATCCGAGAGAAGAGCTCCGTATGGATTATTAACTCCATTACCAGTACCGAAGAGACCCTGGTACCATCTATCGATGGATTTCATAGTGGATTTACCTGAATCAAATAAACAGACAACAATCCTAGTGGTCATAGATATATTTACTAAGATGGCCCATTTTGTGCCGTATCACAAAGTACCCACATCCTCTGAGACAGCACATTTATTCATAGATAACATACTCAAGCTACATGGGTTACCAAAGATAATAACCACCGATAGAGGAACACAATTCACCTCACATTTCTGGACAAAACTTTGTGACTTAACACAGATCGATCATCGTTTCTCGACATCATTTCACCCTCAGACCAATGGTCAATCAGAGAGACTGAATCAATGGCTGGAACAATATCTTCGGTGCTATTGTTCCTACCATCAAGAACATTGGATGAACTTCCTCTCCATGGCTGAATTTGCCTATAACAATGCTGTAAACTCATCTACAAAATCTACACCATTTTATGCAAATTATGCCTACCATCCAACAATATCTTTCATTGCAACAGACACCTTAAATTCACCCTTAATCGATGATCTACATGATTCCTTACAAGACAATTTCCGCTTAATTGAGGAGAACATAAAAAATGCTCAGCTCACTCAAAAGCATTATTACGACCTCAAGAGAAGACCACCACCTATATACGCCATAGGTGATCTCGTTTGGCTATCCACCAAAAACATGAAATTACAGATACCGAGTAAGAAACTCTCGGGTCTGTTCATAGGACCATTCCCTATAGTTAGAATTGTCAATGAAAACGCAATGACTCTTAAATTACCTGATAGTATTAAGGTCCACCCCACATTTCATGTGTCACTATTGAAACCATACAGAGCCACTCGTCACTCTCAACTCATTCTTCCACCACCTCCTCAGGCACTGGATCCAGACGAATATGAAGTGCATTCCCTGCTGGATTCCAGGTTCCATAGAGGTGAATTACAATATCTGGTACGCTGGAAAAATTATTCAGCTGATGACGACACATGGGAACCTGCAACCAATCTTAGAGCTCAACGGCTGGTCACTCTCTTCCATCGCAGAAATCCAAATCGTCCCAGACCGGCAACTGTGGGACCGTTGCCCTGAGTGGGGGGTCATGTCAGGAACCTAGCTCCTTCTAGGACCCAGCGGAATCCTTCAAGCAACAAACTTGCAGCTTGCCTTTAAAAACCACCCCAAATCAATTCTCTTTGCTTAGTAATTTGGAGTACAAGGCTACCCTATTTTCCTGAGCCTAACTACTTTGAATAACTTGTTTTCTGAACTTTTTTCCTCACAGGAACTTTTTCATACTTTGTTCAACTTTAACTGGAATTCATCCAAACAACTGCAGTGATCATTAACTTAGGAGCTGACATGCAATCAATTGAATGAACTGCCTGAACCAAACTGCAAGTATTATTCTATGTGTTCTAATGCTTTGTTACTTGGAGAACTTTCACTGTGTAGTTAGTATTTAAAGGAGAGTTACCACAGAACTTGTCACTGAAAATCTGGCTTTAACCCTTATTGAAACATCCTGACTGCAGATTAATAAACAACACAGCTTCCACAGTGAAACTGGAACTTCCACAGAACAGGCTGTGCATTCATTACAGCTCTGCCACACTACAAGTGCAACACAAGACAAGGTACAAGTAATCTCTGCAAATAAAATAGCAATACTGCATGAGCATATGTATAACTGTTAACAGAACCTGGTTACTAGTTAAATATTTATGTGTTACACTGCATAAGACTCTGGGAGTTAATAGAACCATTACTACACCTGCAACTTAAGAACTAAAGCTAACTTAATATTGAGAACAATGTCTACAAATCCTATTCAAGTTTGCTTAACCCTAACTGCATAATCTGGGGTGTGGCAAAATAAACCACTAAACTATCACTATTAGGTGAGAATATCACTAAGCCATAGTGATATTCCTTTACAATAGTGAAACAAAACAATTATTAATAAATTAAGATCTGTGAATTGTGTTCCATCGTTAACTTCATATTTGTAGCCTGACAAATACATACAGACATTTACATATATATATATATATATATATATATATATATATATACAGTATATATATATATATATATATATATATATATATATATATATATATATATATATATATATATAAATAGAAAATTTATGTTGGATTATGGAAATCCACCAGGAAAGAATACACATATAGCACTCAAGAGCTATTGGTATATAAATTATATACCAATAGCTCTTGAGTGCTATATGTATATTCCTTCCTGGTGGATTTCCATAATGGACCATAAATTTTCTTTATATATATATATATATATATATATATATATATATATATATATATATATATATATATATATAAATATGTAAATGTGTGTATGTATTTATGAAATTTATGAATGTATGAATATATTTATATATGTGTGTAAATAAATATATATATATATATATCACACATACTGTGAAATATTAATATTGCAGAAGCCATATGTGTGTGCACATAGATGACTCTGGGACCTTATGCATGGCTATGGATTCTTGCACCAGGACCCTGGAGTTTCTAGTTATGCCTCTAATTACACTCATAATAACACCATCTAATAAATGAATAATTATATATATGCAATATTCATATTTAAAAGTGTTTAACTGTGTTTGTACTGTAAATATTTCCCATTCCAATGTTCTTCACATCAGGAATATCTTCTAAGTATTTATATATATATATATATATATATATATATATATATATATATAAAATAATATATATATATATATATATATACAGTTTCTCACAAAGTGAGTACACCCCTCACATTTTTGTAAAAATTTTATTACATCTTTTCATGTGACAACACTGAAGAAATGACACTTTACTACAATGTAAAGTAGTGAGTGTAAAGCCTGTATAACAGTGTAAATTTGCAATTTGCTGTCCCCTCAAAATAACTCAACACACAGCCATTAATGTCTAAACCATTGGCAACAAAAGTGAGTACACCCCTAAGTGTAAATGTCCAAATTCGGCCCAATTAGCCATTTTTCTTCCCCAGTGTCATGCGACTCGTTAGTGTTACAAGGTCTCAGGTGTGAATGGGTGTTAAATTTGGTATTATCACTCTCACACTCTCTCATACTGGTCACTAGAAGTTCAACATGGCAAAGAACTCTCTGAGGATCTGAAAAAAACTATTGTTGCTTTACATAAAGATGGCCTAGCCTATAAGAAGATTGCCAAGACCCTGAAACTGAGCTGCAGCACGGTGGGCAAGACCATACAGCGGTTTCACAGGAGAGGTTCCACTCAGAACAGACCTCGCCATGGTCGACCAAAGAAGTTGAGTGCACATGCTCAGGGTCATATCCAGAGGTTGTCTTTGGGAAATAGATGTATGAGTTCTGCCACCATTGCTGCAGTGGTTGAAGGCATGGGGGGTCAGCCTCTCAGTGCTCAGACCATATGCCGCACACTGCATCAAATTGGTCTGCATAGCTGTCGCCACAGAAGGAAGCCTCTTCTGAAGATGATGCACAAGAAAGCCTGCAAACAGTTTTCTTAAGGCAAGCAGACTAAGGACATGGATTACTGGAAACATGTCCTGTGGTACGATGAGACCAAGATAAACTTATTTGGTTCAGATGGTGTCAAGCGTGTGTCGGAAAGCAAGTGAGCAGTACAAAGACAAGTGTGTATTGCCTACAGTCCCGCATGCTAGTGGGAGTGTCATGGTCTGGGCCTGTATGAGTGCGAGGACCGGGCAAGTGAAAGAGCACAGCTGATCGCACGCGCACCCCTGCAAGTGAAAACAGCAGCGCGAGGACCGGGCAAGTGAAGGCGCACAGCTGATCAGACGCGCATCCCTGCAGGTACAGCAGCGCGAGGACTGGGTAAGGAGAGAGAGAGTGAGAGAGAGAGGAAGAGAGGAGAGAGAGAGAGAATGAATATATATGAAACAATAACACGGCCCGTGAACGGGCTTTAGGACTAGTATATATATATTACCCTAAAAAATCATATATATATATATATATATATATATATAAATATGTATTTAAAAATAAATAGAACATATTCTTCTATGTGAAGAACATTGGAATGTGAAATATTAAACTTTCATGTTGGTTTAGCGCACTTGAAAAAGTGGGATTGGGCTTGCGCAACATGTTGGTTGTTCTTTTTTACTTTTTTCGTGCTCCATTGGAGTTTACGGGGGATACGTTAATGAGGCAGAGATATTCTAACTTTATTTTTTTGCAAGCGCTGGGGCAGCATGCAAGCAAAAACATTTTACTTTCGACTTGTAATACACACGGTACCCTACGTGGGCAAAAAGCTAACTTCTAGAAAAGTTAGCACGTGAGCAGGAGTGATAAATAGGATTCCTCTCATAATATAGCCCTGAATAGGAAATTCAAGCTTGAGTTTAATGGTCCTATAACTTATTACGTTTTCAATATCCTGTTGCTAGGGCAAAAATGTGAACCATAGATTTTTCTTTTATTATAGTAGTAGATGTGAGGAGGGGAAGAATAATAGAGTTTCATCACTTGGCAATAGTCTCATGCAACAAATACTTATGCAACAAACAATATGACTCACCTACGAACATCTTGCAATACACAATATCTCTGTAGACATTTCCCTTTTCAGATATAGTTTGCTTTTCACCTTTGTTCTTTCTAACATTATTTATACATATTTTAACTGCTTCCATGTATGTGAAGATAATGGGTCATCATGCAAACTTCTGTCTGAGCACATGACAATACTTTCTCGTCATGAAGGGGAATCGATGATCTCAGCATTGGATCAGAGTTTCCCCAGCACTATAGCCCGATCAGTGGTGGTAATAGTGTGCATCATTCCCAGATATAAACAGGAGTGCCAGTGATGACACCACACCTGTGTGTGGTGACATCACAGAGGGGGCGGGATCACAACTTAACAGACGGGTAAAGGAGTTTGATGGGATTGTGGAAGTTCAAAAATCTCAATCTCAGCTCCCTTACTAGTTACAGACCTCCAAGACTCCTCATGTGAAAGAAAATTGCTACAAGGACCCAGCTCATTTTAAAAAAAGTAAAAACAGTACACATGGGGTTTTGCTGAGGAATGTGACTTTAGGTTCAATAAAAAAAATCTGTTATGTGTAGATTTCTCATAAATCCACAAGCATTCAATAAATCATGATTGCAATGCCATTAGTTATAGAAGAGACCAAAAAAAGAAGAGAGAAAGGTAACACATAACAAAGTAACAATCCTCATGAAATTATAAACAATCAAAACTTTACAATGTAAATATGAGCTAGTCTAAACCTGAATTCTAATTGTCAGCTATTAATAGTTTCTCTTTTTTAATGTTGTTTTGTAGTTTCCCATAGAGAATGAGGCATGAGCAACTATGTTTGTTTACATTATAAACTTTTGGTTATTTATAATTTCATGAGGATTATTATTTTGCTACTTGTTCCCTTTCTCTTTTCTTTTTTACTTCCCCTCTATATCTAATGCAATTGCAATAATGATTTTGTGAATGTTTGTGGATTTATGAGAAGGTACAATAGTGTTTTATTCATTGTTACTTAAATTGCATATCATTATTGCTTATGAATCATGTTTACATTATCATGTTTATATCACTTTGCCCTCCATATTTAACCCGTGGATTATTTAGATTAACCTGTTCTTAAACACAGTAATTTTAATCCATTGTTTTAATTGGTTGCCCTCATCTTAAATAGCTGAATACGGCATACCTACGTTATCTATGAGTAAGCGTCATCTAGAGGTGTGAGATGCGTTTGGACTACAGGTTACCTCCTTGTGTGCTCTCTCATTTTAATGGACTTCAATAAAGCTGTTTTGAATTTTTAAGCCTATAAGTGTGGCAGTTTCTTTTTTGGATTGCATATGCACTAGTAGTGGGAGACTGCGTTTGCTGCCTGCACCTGGCATCTGTGTATCTTCTGGCTATTTATAGGGTATAACCATGAAACAAGGAAAGCATCAGACTTGAGTAAGGAAGGAATTCTTCTGAGAGCTTGTCTACTTATAAATGTATAGTTAGTCCAATAAAAATTATCATTGCTCAATGCAATACTCTTGTTATTTTAGTATCTAAATCACTGTGGACTAACACGGCTACTCCAATCAACGTTACATATAATTATACAAATATATATTTATACATTTGTATACATATATATTTTAAGAGATAGAAATATTAATAAATGTGTCCCAATGGATCCCTATGTAAAAGCACTTTCAGACCGTTTTCTTTTTTTTACCTGACATGTCATAGCTTTGACCGCTTATAACTTTTTAATGCAATCAAATGTATTTATCATTTTTATCAGACAGTGTTAATGGGGGTTACTTTACAGTCCAAGGTATTTTTATGTGTTTTGTGCAATTAATAAAATATTAATATTAGAACAGCTAAAAAGCCCTACTTACTTAAAAATACATGATAAAAATACATTTACAAAAACATTCATAGAATATACATAAAGTATACACAAGTATGATATATTGCTCAAAATATATTAAAAATATATCTAAAAATAAATTGAAAATATGCCAGAAATATACAAATACATGTAAAACCAATATCCCTACAAACAACTCATTTAAAATTCATAGCCCCATTAAAGTTGATTAGACCACTAAAAACTACTGAAAATTACTAAAGATCAACTTAATAATTTAATAATTTTAAAGCAAAAACTTTTTCTAATTTCTAAACCACAAATGCTGCAATATCTAAATCAACTTTTAGGCCATTGGGTGTCAGTGTCCCCAATTTATGTTTCCAGAATGTCTCTCTACACCTGAAATGCAACAGTCGTTCACCCCCTCTGATGCTGGGCAACACTATCTCAATCCCTTTCACTGTTAGACACTTCAGGTCACAATTGTGTTTCTCTGAAAAGTGTTTAGGCACACTGTTTCAAAAGGGGTTTCTTAATATTTGAAAAATGTTCACTAAATCTTTTTGACAGACATTGTTTTGTGCGGCCTACATACTTCAGGCCACAACTACACTGAAGCATGTACTTTTGGATGTAATAAATTGTTTGACTGTGAATTCCTCCCCTGTATTTTATGTAATAGTGGATCTTTCATGGTCTATATACTTGCACAGTGGGCATCTACTTTTGTAACATTTGTAGGTCCCTTTCAAAGTCAGGAAAGTTTTATTTTTATTCATACATCCATTGGCCCCAGGGCCCTTGGCCACAATGAATCCCATATCCCTCAATTTACTTGGTGCCAAAAGATTCTTTAAGCATTCCTTTTGAACACCATATTTGGTCTTTCATCTATTTTGTTACTTAACAAGGGGTCTCCTTTAAGGATTGGCCAGTATTTAGTTAGGATTTTCTTAACATTTGACACTCCCTCACCATAAGTAGTTATAAACTTCACCAATTGATCCAAAGAGTTATATCCATTATCTTTTTGTTTGCTCAGTAATACTTCATGATCCATATGATCAACTTCTCACATAACCATTGCTAGATGATCTTCATTATGTTTTTTACATACAAATTTATCTCTCAAAACTTCTGCTTCATCAGTGTAATCAGTTATTTTTGTACAATTTCTCTTGATTCTAATTAAGTGACTTTTTTAGGGATATTTTTCACCCACTTCTTAAAATGTCCACTTTTGACATGCAATACACTATTACTGTCAACAGATTTCCTATAATTTTTAGTTAATATTTGATTATTTTCTATAAAAATTAATAAGTCCAGAAATTCAATTGATTTATCTTGAATATTCCCTACACATTTAACATTAAAATCATTCCAATTTATGTAATTCATGAATTGATCTGCCTCATCAATGGTACCATACCATATAATAAATACGTAATCTATAAAACGTTTAAAAAATATAATTTTTTTGCTAAAAGGGTTATTATTCCAAATTAACTAGTCTTCATAAAAAACACATAAAAAGATTAGCATATGATGGGGAGAATTTCGTCCCCATCACTGTACCACAAATCTGATTAAAATAATCCTTCTTGAACATAAATTAATTGTGCTCTAAAACAAATCTAATACACATTTGTAAAAATCTAATTTCATGGTCAGGATAATTTTGTTTTGTTTTTCAAAAAAATATGAACATTGTATGTTGAATATAAAGTATACAATAATGTCACATCACAAGTAATGAACCTCATCCCTTCATGCCAGGTTATATTTCTAAGTTAATGTATAAGGTGGACACTATCTCTGTCCAGTTATTTTTTTATTTTATATTAAGTAGAGTTCAGGTAGATAAAATACAAATCAATACAAATAGAAACTTCCATATGATACAAAGTCAAGATATCAGCAGAAAAACCAATAGAGAAGAAAACAAAAGAAGCAACAGACATTTGTCATATGTATTATCAATATTAAATTATTACCATAAAGCATACGTGTTATCAATTCCAAACATAACTTAGTAGAGTCTTCGAGAGTTATATTATACATATTTACAACATAGGAAAATATTTTTGCTAATTGCTATTAGAACTCTCTCATTTAGTAGATTCTTATTAAGAAACCCTTTTACGTAACATCAAACTCAGATATATTTCAATATACTTGTCAAGAGGTACTGGCCGTGGTAAACTTATATATATAAAAAAACACTTCCCTCTTCCCCTCTCTCAAGAACCTAACTTCTCATGCTAGTCTGGATCGCTGTTATGATCCTTTGATTAATCACCTTAATGAAGATATCCCTTCTGGAGTGTCTTCCAGACTGCTCCATTCTCCCCTCAGCCTGTCTTCTAATGTCTTAATATATAAATGCCATTTATTAAGGAAGGGTCTCAGTCTATTTGGATAGTGCAATTTAGTATCCCATTGTTCTATCAGTAACTGTCTCCTCATTTTATTCTTTAATTGTGGGATTGTTGGTGCAATCCTGTCTGTCCAAAGTTCTAATATGCATTTACATGCTAAAAGTATAATTACCGTAAGATGTTTTTGCCCTTTGTCAGGTTTCTTATCCCATTGAAACAAACATATTTAAGACACACCCAGCTGAACATCAATTTTAAGATATTGTTAAATCCAGTATTGAATCTTACACAAAAAGTATTTAATCTTTGGGCACAAGTAAAAGTGATGCATATAATGTGCATTCTCCCATAGGCATTTAGCACACCTATTTGTACAATCCTGTTTCCATTTTGATAATCTATGCAGGGTTATATAATCATAGTGTAGCATCCTCAATTGGGATTCTCTAAGAGGTATGGAGAGCGTCGCTTCTTTGGCCAATTTTAAACTATCCACAATTTGAGAGGGCATTAGATTCTCTGCAACATCTAGACTCCATTTACCCACCAGGCCCTCTAGTACCTTGCCATTTCCTTTATGATTTAAAATTTTATAAAAGACGGCAATAGAAAATGAACCCATCACAAATGCTGTTTGTGGCTGATTAAAAACTGAAGTATCCCAAAAAAAGATCTTCTCTCACTAATCCCATGATATAATGATGTGTTTGTAAGTATGCATAAAAATGGGAGCAAGGTATCTCAAATCGATCTTGAACGGCTGGAAACCAATGTATATCTTTATTTAAAGAGTCTACACAGTCACCAATAACCCTTAGTCCTTTCAACTTCAATAATTGAAAAGGGCTAGTATCTATATCGGCTGGGAAATAAATATTCCCTATTAATGGAATAAATCTAGGAGCAGGGTTTATACGCTTTAAGAATTTATGAGCCAACCACCAAACACGTAAAGTGTCCTTATAAAGAATATGTGTCTGTATATTTATCGGTAAGTCCTTCCAGAATATGTAAGGAAGAAAGGAAAGTTCAAGCTTATGTAAGACAGATTTCTCTAATGCCTCATCATAGAAACGTCTCGTACCTAATTGCCAATCTAGTACATTACGCATCAATGTTGCCCAATTATACAGCTTAAAATCGGGTAAACCAATTCCACCACTTAAAAATGGAGCATATAATTTATTAAGCGCTATTCTTGCTTTTTTCCCTTTCCATAGAAATTTCCACGTTGCGCTGTTCAGGCGCTTTAAATCCCCTTTGGTGAGCAGTACTGGAAGCATTAGCAAGGGATATAATAATTTGGGCAAAATAACCATTTTGACAAGGTCCATTTTACCAGCTAGCAACAACAGCAAATGATGCCAGCTTTCCAATAGTGCGGTAATGTCTGTGCATTGTTTAGAAACATTTAAATTATATATCAAGTTTGGGTTGTGTTAGGTGTTGTTTTCAGGGGGGGAGTGTCAGTTAGGACTGGGCCTTAGGCACACCGTACCAGCTGGAAATGAATATGTTATCTGATCAGGATACCCAGAGAATAGAATTCAGACCACGCAACAATAAGTCTAAAAACGATTCTCCTTTATTGAAAGATACATCGCACATCTTATAGGTGACAATTACAGCGTACAGGGTTAACATGATGACACGTTATGACCGCGTCATTTTACACAGTGTTTGTCAGGAAAAATACAAGCTCATTATTATTATTAAGTAAAAGACAGTTTTGAGAAACATATATTTCTATAGTCATAATAAGAAGTGCATCTGTGCCCATAGCTCAGCCCAAAGCAAGGTCGTTTGGGCCTCTTACCTAGATAACGGACTTTCAGGCGCTTTGCCAGGAACATTTGCAAGGCCAATAAAACTAATACAACTCTTACTAAAATCAGCATATTTCTCACTACATAATAACTACTATAATGAATGTTATTTAGACAAGATGGATGCCAGAGACAAAATGGCTGTCAAGAACAAGATGGCGCTGGTCATGCTAACAATTATTCCTAACATATCACCCTTTTATTCTAACAGAATAACATAAAAATAGAAAAGCACAGAAAATTAGTAAAGCCTTTAACAAAAATATAAGCCTAATACTTTGGTAATTTTATAGGCCAATAGGGCACATTTTGTCACTGCACATAGGTGCGGCCCCTCCAATACTCTCCGTCTACCTCCCAGCATCCTCAAACTACTTGTCTATCTGCACAAAGACCCAACCAGCCCCCTATCTACCCCTAAACAATGCTGCATCTTTTATTTCTCCACCTGCATTGCTAGCACCCCCCAATATTTCCAACAGTTTCTTGCTCTGTACATTCTCCACAGTGAAGCATGACATGGGAACAGCACAAATTTCTCTAGGTGGCCTCTGATCACTTTAAGAACAGTCCAGTGTTCTTCTTCAGGTAGATGCTGGAAGTCTAATGGTTTGTTCATGGGGTAGACAAGGGAAGCCAGTTGATCCTCATAGCAAGCAGACACTCGGGTCAGAAGGAATCTAAGAAGGAAACAAAACAGCACAAGATGAGCACACACCCTGATACAATCACAATTATGTCCAAATAAAACTTCTTTCACCTTTTTGTAAGCATCACCATTCCTTTATCTTAACTTATCCTATGTCATTCAAAACCAAGAAAACATTGTAGATATATAATACAAACTAAATACATTTAAACTTTTACAGAGAATAACTCACAACTTCTCTATACAATTTAAATTATACTTCATGAATACTAAGCAAGTGAAAACTGCTAGACTTCATCAAGAGGCTGAATGGCTATGCTAAGTAACTTATACTAAGGCCTGCCCTGCAACAAAAATGAAAAATAAAACAGTCAATAAAAATATTTTCTTTAAAATGAATTTCTTCACACTGTCACTTGGAACTACTAAAAATAAAAGAACCTAGTGTTGCTTTATTCTGCAAAGCTACTATCTGTAATATTTATCATTCTCGAACTAATAGCAATCTCATCTGATATAAACACTACTAGTTTACTAATTATTTTATGCAACCTAAATTCACACTCCTGCATGAGGAAAGAATACAATCATAACATTATTTAAACTATAAAATATTTTAAAGGTAAACACATCTTTATGGTAAGATAATTCCTTTCATTGACAAACATCTGGAATTACCAAATTCAAATTGCAGATACCATACCAATTAATAAAAGGGAAAAATACATTTGCTTTTATAACACAGTTCCACTAAGAGCCATGGTAGGTAGACAATATACCATCAATATAACTATAATTATGCTACTCCCTAAACAAATATTTCCTTGTATAACATAGTAACATAGTAACATAGTAGATGAGGTTGAAAAAAGACAGAAGTCCATCGAGTTCAACCTATACAAATCTAAAATATATACAAAAAGCTCCAGTTAAGCTTAAATACTCCCACTAAAAGGTGACCCATTTAATACTAGCAATCATATCCATGAATTTTGTTTATAGACAGAAATGTATCCAAATAATTTTTAAATGTATCTAGGGTATTGGCATTATACCTCCCTTGGTAATGAGTTCCACAATTTTATTGCTCTTACAGTGAAAAAACGTTTCCGTTGCAAGAGATTAAATCTCCTTTCCTCCAACCTTAAATTAAGACCTCTGTTCACAAACAATTTTCTTGGAATAAACAGAGCTTCTGCCATCTCTGTATATGAGCCTTGAATATATTTATATAAAGTAATCATGTCACCTCTTAAGCGCCTTTTTTCTAAAGAAAACAGAATTTATGCTTACCTGATAAATTACTTTCTCCAATGGTGTGTCCGGTCCACGGCGTCATCCATAACTTGTGGGAATATTCTCTTCCCCAACAGGAAATGGCAAAGAGCACAGCAAAAGCTGTCCATATAGTCCCTCCTAGGCTCCGCCCACCCCAGTCATTCGACCGACGGACAGGAGAAAAAACAGGAGAAACCATAAGGTGCCGTGGTGACTGTAGTTAAAGAAAGAAATTCATCAAACCTGATTAAAAAAACAGGGCGGGCCGTGGACCGGACACACCGTTGGAGAAAGTAATTTATCAGGTAAGCATAAATTCTGTTTTCTCCAACATTGGTGTGTCCGGTCCACGGCGTCATCCATAACTTGTGGGAACCAATACCAAAGCTTTAGGACACGGATGAAGGGAGGGAGCCAATCAGGTTACCTAAACAGAAGGCACCACGGCTTGCAAAACCTTTCTCCCAAAAATAGCCTCCAAAGAAGCAAAAGTATCAAATTTGTAGAATTTGGCAAAAGTGTGCAGGGAAGACCAAGTCGCTGCCTTACATATCTGATCAACAGAAGCCTCGTTCTTGAAGGCCCATGTGGAAGCCACAGCCCTAGTAGAGTGAGCTGTGATGCGTTCAGGAGGCTGCCGTCCGGCAGTCTCGTAAGCCAATCGGATGATGCTTTTTAGCCAAAAGGAAAGAGAGGTAGCAGTAGCTTTTTGACCTCTCCTCTTGCCAGAATAAACGACAAACAGAGAAGACGTTTGTCTGAAATCCTTTGTTGCTTCTAAATAGAACTTTAAAGCACGAACTACATCTAAATTGTGTAACAAACGTACCTTCTTTGAAACTGGATTCGGACACAAAGAAGGCACAACTATTTCCTGGTTAATATTGTTGTTGGAAACAACCTTAGGAAGGAAACCAGGTTTAGTACGCAAAACAACCTTATCTGAATGGAACACCAGATAGGGCGGATTACACTGCAAAGCAGATAACTCAGAAACTCTTCTAGCAGAAGAAATAGCAACCAAAAACAGAACTTTCCAAGATAACATCTTGATATCTATGGAATGTAGAGGTTCAAACGGAACCCCTTGAAGAACTGAAAGAACTAAATTCAGACTCCAGGGAGGAGTCAAAGGTCTGTAAACAGGCTTGATCCTGACCAAAGTCTGAACAAAAGCTTGAACATCAGGCACAGCTGCCAGTCGTTTGTGTAACAAGACAGATAAAGCAGAAATCTGTCCCTTTAGAGAACTCGCTGATAATCCCTTATCCAAACCTTCTTGTAGAAAGGAAAGGATCCTAGGAATTTTGATCTTACTCCATGAGAATCCCTTGGATTCACACCAACAGATATATCTTTTCCATATTTTATGGTAAATTTTTCTAGTTACAGGTTTTCTGGCTTGTACCAGAGTATCTATTACAGAATCCGAAAACCCACGCTTAGATAAAATCAAGCGTTCAATTTCAGCCTGGGAATGAGAGGAAACGATGGAAACACATAAGCTAGGTTGAAGTTCCAAGGCGCTACTAATGCATCCACTAGAGTCGCCTTGGGATCCCTGTATCTGGACCCGTAGCAAGGAACCTTGAAGTTCTGATGAGATGCCATCAGATCCATGTCTGGAATGCCCCATAATTGAGTCAACTGGGCAAATATCTCCGGGTGGAGTTCCCACTCTCCCGGATGGAATGTCTGACGACTCAGATAATCCGCCTCCCAGTTTTCCACTCCTGGGATGTGGATCGCAGATAGGTGGCAGGAGTGATCCTTCGCCCATTTTATGATTTTGGTCACTTCTCTCATCGCCAGGGAACTCCTTGTTCCCCCCTGATGGTTGATGTAAGCAACAGTCGTCATGTTGTCTGATTGGAATCTTATGAATCTGGCCTTTGCTAGTTGAGGCCAAGCCCTGAGAGTATTGAATATCGCTCTCAGTTCCAGAATGTTTATCGGGAGAAGAGACTCTTCCCAAGACCATAGCCCCTGAGCTTTCAGGGAGTCCCAGACCGCGCCCCAGCCCACTAGACTGGCGTCATCGTGACGATGACCCACTCTGGTCTGCGGAAGCTCATTCCCTGGGACAGGTGATCCTGGGTTAGCCACCAACGGAGTGAGTCTCTGGTCTTCTGATCTACTTGAATCACTGGAGAAAAGTCTGTATAGTCCCCATTCCACTGTTTCAGCATGGACAGTTGTAATGGTCTTAGATTAATTCGCGCAAAAAGAACTATGTCCATTGCTGCAACCATCAACCCTACTACTTCCATGCACTGAGCTATGGAAGGTCGTGGAACAGAGTGAAGAACTTGACAAGCGTTTAGAATTTTTGACTTTCTGACATCTGTCAGGAAAATCTTAATTTCTAAAGAATCTATTATTGTCCCCAAGAAAGGAACTCTTGTCGACGGAGACAGGGAACTTTTTTCTATGTTCACTTTCCATCCGTGAGATCTGAGAAAGGCCAGAACGATGTCTGTGTGAGCCTTTGCCTTTGAAAGAGACGACGCTTGTATCAGAATGTCGTCCAAGTTAGGTGCCACTGCAATGCCCCTTGGTCTTAGAACCGCTAGAAGGGACCCGAGTACCTTTGTGAAAATCCTTGGAGCAGTGGCTAGCCCGAATGGGAGAGCCACAAACTGGTAATGTTTGTCCAGAAAGGCGAACCTTAGGAACTGATGATGATCTTTGTGGATAGGAATATGTAGATACGCATTCTTTAGATCCACGGTAGTCATAAATTGACCCTCCTGGATTGTAGGTAAAATCGTTCGAATAGTTTCCATTTTGAACGATGGCACTCTGAGAAATTTGTTTAGGATCTTTAAATCCAGAATTGGTCTGAAAGTTCCCTCTTTTTTGGGAACTACAAACAGATTTGAGTAAAAACCCATTCCTTGTTCCATGGTTGGAACTGGGTGTATCACTCCCATTTTTAACAGGTCTTCTACACAATGTAAGAATGCCTGTCTCTTTATTTGGTTTGAAGATAAGTGAGAAATGTGGAACCTTCCCCTTGGGGGTAGTTCCTTGAATTCCAGAAGATAACCATGAGAAACTATTTCTAGTGCCCAGGGGTCCTGAACATCTCTTGCCCAAGCCTGAGCAAAGAGAGAGAGTCTGCCCCCTACTAGATCCGGTCCCGGATCGGGGGCTACTCCTTCATGCTGTTTTGGTAGCAGCAGCAGGCTTCTTGGCCTGCTTACCCTTGTTCCAGCCTTGCATCGGTTTCCAAGCTGGTTTGGTTTGTGAAGCATTACCCTCTTGTCTAGAGGCTGCAGAGTTGGAGGCCGGTCCGTTCCTGAAATTGCGAAAGGAACGAAAATTAGACTTATTCTTGGCCTTGAAAGGCCTATCTTGTGGAAGGGCGTGGCCCTTACCCCCAGTGATGTCTGAGATAATCTCTTTCAATTCTGGCCCAAAAAGGGTTTTACCCTTGAAAGGGATATTAAGCAATTTTGTCTTGGAAGATACATCCGCTGACCAAGACTTTAGCCAGAGCGCTCTGCGCGCCACAATTGCAAACCCTGAATTTTTCGCCGCTAATCTTGCTAACTGCAAAGTGGCATCTAAAATAAAGGAATTAGCTAACTTAAGTGCGTGAATTCTGTCCATAACCTCCTTATATGGAGTCTCTCTACTGAGCGACTTTTCCAGTTCCTCGAACCAGAACCACGCTGCTGTAGTGACAGGAATAATGCACGAAATAGGTTGCAGGAGGTAACCTTGCTGTACAAAAATCTTTTTAAGCAAACCCTCCAATTTTTTTATCCATAGGATCTTTGAAAGCGCAATTATCCTCGATAGGAATAGTAGTGCGCTTGGCTAGTGTAGAAACTGCCCCCTCGACCTTAGGGACTGTCTGCCATAAGTCCTTTCTGGGGTCAACCATAGGAAATAATTTCTTAAATATAGGAGGGGGGACAAAAGGTATGCCGGGCTTCTCCCACTCCTTATTCACTATGTCCGCCACCCGCTTGGGTATAGGAAAAGCGTCGGGGTGCACCGGAACCTCTAGGAACTTGTCCATCTTACACAATTTTTCTGGAATGACCAGGTTGTCACAATCATCCAGAGTAGATAGCACCTCCTTAAGCAGTGCGCGGAGATGCTCTAATTTAAATTTAAATGTCACAACATCAGGTTCTGCCTGTTGAGAAATTCTACCTGAATCAGAAATTTCCCCATCTGACAAAACCTCCCTCATGGCCACTTCAGATTGGTGTGAGGGTATGACAGAGCAATTATCATCAGCGCCCTCCTGCTCTACAGTGTTTAAAACAGAGCAATCACGCTTTCTCTGAAATGCAGGCATTTTGGATAAAATATTTGCTATGGAGTTATCCATTACTGACGTCAATTGTTGCATAGTAACAAGCATTGGTGCGCTAGAAGTACTAGGGGTCTCCTGCGTGGGCAAAACTGGTGTAGACACAAAAGGAGATGATGTAGAACTATGTCTACTCCCTTCATCTGATGAATCATCTTGGGCAACTTTATTATCTGTGGCAGTACTGTCCTTACTTTGTTTGGACGCTATGGCACAATTATCACACAATTTTGAAGGGGGAGACACATTGGCTTCCATACATACAGAACATAGTTTATCTGAAGGCACAGACATGTTAAACATGCTTAAACTTGTCAATAAAGTACAAAAACCGTTTTAAAACAAAACCGTTACTGTCTCTTTAAATATTAAACAGGGCACACTTTATTACTGAATATGTGAAAAACTATGAAGGAATTGTTCAAATTTAACCAAATTTTCACCACAGTGTCTTAAAGCATTCAAAGCATTGCACCCCAAATTTCAGACCTTTAACCCTTAAAATGAGGAAACCGGAGCCGGTTACAGTTTTAACCCCTCTACAGTCCCAGCTACAGCCTTTGCTGCGACTTTACCAAACCCAGGGGGGTATACGATACCAAATGAAGCCTTCTAGGAACCTTTTCAACTACTTTCAGACCCACACACATGCAGCTGCATGTCCTGCTCTCAAAAGTAACTGTGCAGTAATGGTGCGAAAATGAGGCTCAGCCTACTACAGAGAAGGCCCTTCCTGACTGGGAAGGTGTCTAAACCAGTGCCTGACGTAAAAAAATGTTCCCCAAAGTTTATAAAGTGTGAATTTCAACATAAAGCTGTATAAAATGCCCAAATAAAGCAATCGATCTAGCTCATAAAAGTGTCTACCAGTTTTATAGCCCATATTAAGCCTTTTATTCTGTTTGAGACTAAGAAAATGGCTTACCGGTCCCCATGAGGGGAAATGACAGCCTTCCAGCATTACACAGTCTTGTTAGAAATATGGCTAGTCATACCTTAAGCAGAAAAGTCTGCCAACTGTTTCCCCCAACTGAAGTTATCTCATCTCAACAGTCCTATGTGGAAACAGCAAACGATTTTAGTTACTGCTGCTAAAATCATATTCCTCTCACAAACAGAACTCTCCATCTTTTTCTGTTTCAGAGTAAATAGTACATACCAGCACTATTTTAAAATAACAAACTCTTGATAGTAGAATAAAAAACTACAACTAATCACCACATACTCTTCACCATCTCCGTGGAGATGCTGCTTGTTCAGCGGCAAAGAGAATGACTGGGGTGGGCGGAGCCTAGGAGGGACTATATGGACAGCTTTTGCTGTGCTCTTTGCCATTTCCTGTTGGGGAAGAGAATATTCCCACAAGTTATGGATGACGCCGTGGACCGGATACACCAATGTTGGAGAAAACAGACCCAGTTTGGCTAGCCTCTCCTCATAGGTTAAATTCTCCAATCCCCTTTTTAGCTTTGTGGCCCTTCTGTGAACTTTTTCTAGTTCTCCAATATCTTTTTTTATGATTTGTCCCCATAACTGCACTCCATACTCCATAGTTAGGTCTTACCAGGGCTTTATATAGTGACAGAATTATGCTTTCCTCCCTTGAGTCAATGCCTCTTTTAATACATGCTAGTATCTTATTAGCCTTTGAAGTTGCTGCACTGCATTGTGCACCCATCTTTAGCTTGTTATCTATTACTACCCCCAAATCCCTTTCCTCCTGTGTTTGGCTAAGTCTTGTGCCATTTAAATAATACGTAGCCTGCTTATTTTTACTTCCAAAATGTAGAACCTTGCATTTTCCCATATTAAATCTCATTTTCCATTTACCTGCCCATACTTCTAATTCTTGCAGGTCCCTTTGTAACGAAAGTTCATCCTGCTCTGACCTAATGACCTTACTTAACTTAGTATCATCTGCAAAAATAGAGATGTTGCTATTTAATCCTAGCTCCAAGTCATTTATAACAATATTTAAAAGAATAGGGCCCAGCACTGATCCCTGGGGTACTCTATTGATTACCTTTGTCCAATCTGAGTATGATCAATTTACTACTACTTGTTGCTCCCTATCTTTTATCCAGTTATTTATCCACAAACTAACATTTTCAGCTATTCCCAGTCCCTTCATTTTGTGCATTAATCTCTCATGTGGCACTGTATCAAACGCCTTTGCAAAATCCAAGTATATCACATCAACTGATTCCCCTTTATCTACATTTTTACTTCCTTCCTCATAGAATCTAATTAAATTAGTTTGACATGATCTATTTTTCATAAAACCATGCTGATTAGAACTCATAATCTTGATTACACGAATATGCTCATCAATATAATCCCTTATAATCCAATCAAATATCTTCCCCACTATTGATGTCGGACTAACTAGTCTATAGCTTCCTGGATCATCCCTACTTCCCTTTTTGAAGAGTGGCACCACATCAGCTTTACGCCAATCCTTGGGTACCATGCCTAAGGATAATGAGTCTTGAAAAATTAAGAGTAGAGGTTTGTCTAAGTTCCCTTAACACCCTTGGGTGTATTCCATCTGGGCCTGGAGTTTTATTTACCTTAATATTATCCAATTTGTTCCTGATATCCTCTATACATAACCCAATTAATGGTATGGGCTGGCATGTTCTATTTTGTTACAAAGTATCATCCAATGGTTCCTCTCTTGTGTATAATATAAATTTCTAGCTGAGACATGTCCTCACTGTGTTCCATAGGGTGAAGGGTCTAAAATATTCTGATATATTGCAGCATTTTCTTTAAACTATAAAGGTGCAAACATATTTTCTATGCTCAGTGGGCCATTCAATAGGTTACAATACTGCAAGGTTTAGAGTTACACTTATCTAAAGGGTCACTTTGTTAAGTACATAAACTACAATGTGCACTAATACCAATGAGGCATACTTTTCTGCAGACAATGCTATATGACTTCTTATAACTAATATGATCAATGAAAATAACACAAATACAAGAGAATACAAAACAAGCAATATAAGTATACAAGTTAAAACAATACTCCCCTAATTTAATTGTGTTTGACTCTGCAAAAGCGTAACAGGTCCTCAATATCAAAAGGCAACGCACAGTCCAGAGAAGGATAGTCTTTATTTTCTGAAGACACACATCATAGGAAACAGTCATAGATTACCCAGAGTCCAGTTCTGGGGCTGGTACCAGCATGCAAACAAAGAATGGGTCCAAAGATAGTTCAGCAACTTTTACTGCAGTATGGTGGTTAAAACAATCTTGACAAAAAGTTTCTTTCTTTAAAAGGTTTACTTGCATTCAATCTTCAATCTTTTGGAGAGTGCACTATGGAATTTTATTTGTACAGATTTTACCTAAATATGAAAAACTCAAAAATAATTCAGTTAGTGTCTTTAATATCTGCATACAGCTTCATGATCTCATCCTGCAAATACAAATATTGTGTTAAGAACAAAATAGAAAAATAAAAACATTTTAGGTTCATTTACTTACTTAAAATAATCACCCAAATCACATAAAGATACTCATCAATACTTTCCCCTTTGTTTGCGGGAAACACCCTATGTGTCACGCAAACACAAGATAACAACAAACTAAAAGACAATTCATGCACTCAACTCATGCATGTAGTATACTATTCTTAACATCAGACAAATCAAGTACACCTCCACATTCCATTTATACGGTACCCTACCACACGCATTCACTAAAAAGAAAAACACAACATGCTCTTAGAAAACACTTAAAACCAACTGTCCGTTCCACAAAACAAAACAATAACAGCTGACACAAACTTTTAACAACCAGAATTAACCTGAAATTCAACACATATACTTACATTCCCTGAAACACAGCACTGAGATCATACTAATAATGCAATCACTTCAGATGATCAATAAACTCCAGTTGCATATTTACAAATAAAATCCCTAACCATAAATTTACAAAGGAATACACAAACACCCTAAGTACTATATTTTGGGAAAGATCAGATAATAATAGTACAGCCACTGTTCTATATATATCATGTGTGGCACAAATAATTTGTGAAAAGCTCTGGAAT
This sequence comes from Bombina bombina, assembly GCF_027579735.1. Taxonomy (NCBI): domain Eukaryota; kingdom Metazoa; phylum Chordata; class Amphibia; order Anura; family Bombinatoridae; genus Bombina; species Bombina bombina. The sequence goes on from NC_069501.1 coordinate 214,891,749, forward strand.
CCAGTCTATACTTTTACATAACCACAATTTTACTAAATACACCATTATTTGATTTCACTTTTTTTTTAATATAATTTGATATTCACCATTTTGCAGCTCTCTAGCTAAATATAACAATGGTATACAACAAAATGAGCTTTCTACAAAATAATAATAATAATAATAATAATAATAATAATAATAATAATTTACACTAATAGATTAAAAGGATAGTTTGTCCAAAAATTTCCCCTTTAAATTGTTCCCAATGATCCATTGTCCTTACTTATAATAAAAATGTATACTGACGTCCATTGAATAGCCTAAGCAAACACAGCCAGCATAAAAAAAACACACTCACAGTGGGGTGCAGGATAGTTAAAGGGACATTTTACCCAAATTAAAAAAATATCTTTAATTGAAACTGCTGACACAGTTAAATATACTAGTGTTTGGCTTACAATAAACCTCATCTTCTAATAGTTAAATATTTCTTGAAAATCTCAGATTTTATATCAGTTTGCCTGTACCCCTTTAAATATTTTCTCTTCTCTTTTTTTCCCCGCTAGTCTCACAGATCACAACACAAAGATTACAGGCAATTTATCAGTTCAGTTTGCATTACAAAGGGAATTGATTTACACTGCATAACTGTCTCCTATCTAAACGGCAGATTTAAAAAAAATATATATTTTGCAAACTACTAATCTCTTTTACTTGTTAATACAGTGTTATTGCTGCTCATGAACTCCTTTCCCATGAGTGAACTGGTCCTTTAAGTAATAAAATGACAATTTTCCATTGCTCTATCTAAGCCCTGAGCTCCGATTTTACAGACAAATATAAAATAAAGAACACAATGAGATATGCTTATTATCCAAAATTCAACCCATTGCAATAAACTGTGTGTTGAAAGCACAAAACCAGCTACTTCATATATACAAATAAACTCGCAAATGCAATTTCTCCTATATTTTATACTATTCAGCTTGTATCACAAGTCATTGAAAATACATTAATATAAAAACTAAGTTACAGTGTACTGTCCCTTTAAGGACTAACCATTTATCATGTAAATTACATATGTATAGCCTAGCCATGATTAGGAAACTTGTATTATTTACCCAAAAAAATTCTACTTCTTTACTGTATCATGACCTGCATATTTAAATGAGAGCCATCACAGCATAAATAATACCCATTTATATTAAAACTTCTACTGAATTAATTTACTTGCAACAGAAACAGACCCAAATACTTTTAGATACATTTAATGATATACAACTTATAACCTTATTTTATCTTTTCCACTAACTCCTTGAACAAATCTTGCAAATACAACATACTTTAATCAACCTGTTCATCTTTTTTCATTTACCAGAACGTGACCGAAAGTAACACAATCACCCGCACATTCACAAATCTCTTAATTAGTTCACTTGCAAAAACAATATATTTATATGCCGCAACAGGTAGACAGTCTTCATTTGCATACAACAAATATCACTTAAAACTAAAAACTGCTATTAATAATAACATTCTCCTTTCCTTTATGCATTATTATCAATATTTTGCTATGAGCAGACCCCATTTTTTAACAACACAATAATAGCAGCAAAATAACAGCAGCAATGATAAACACTCATTCACTTAATATCTTCTAAGCACAGCACAGCACAGCACAACACAATTATATGGCAATAAAAGCAAGCAAGCAAAAGCAGCATCAAATATCAATTCAAATCCAGTGATAGGTAAAAAAAACCTCTACTATAGGAATGTATAGACACAACTTCAACACAGATAAGACTCAAACTCACCATAACAAAGCAATGCCAACTTGCCCGGGGGACTTAAACCTCCTATCAGGGGCGGAGCTGGCATCCAGAGAAAACAGACGTGCTTTACAAGAGCTCCATCTCAATAGCATAGCTTTAGGTTATTTTCTATTATCTTTTCCTACTTAAGAGCTCCTTTTTACCTGCAGAATAGAAATGTTAACATAGCCCCGCACAAACAGATACATAACCAACAGCAGGGACATTATATAGACCGGAGACATGAAGAGAACAATTACGCCAGCTAAGCGGCACATTGTGGGATCCGTGCGTCTCACGAAGACTAGCTGAAAACAACCAACTCAACAGCTATAACCAGGAGTCTGGGCGAGAGCAGGCTATCAACGGCTGAAATAATACTCCCTAAGCAACAGAGGGACTGATCTTTATTAGTTTTGAGGATCTCCATGTAACACAACACAGATTGCGTGGCTGTGGAGGACTACTGGGCTTCCAAACAGAGATCCAATATGGCGACTACTTCGTGGGATGAAGAAATCCTGCAACAGCTACATGCTCAGTTCCTACAGCTGAACCAGTCTTTCTGACTGTCCTTGAGAGGAAACTTCTGCCTAATGTCTATCTAGCACTACCAACGGAGCTATATGCTCCTCGCGATGATGTCATCAGTAAGAACACTAAGACGATCTTCAGCAAGAGCAAACAAAATGGAACCATGCTGTTTGGGAGCGAGGGAGTCTCCCACGAGCTGGGCACCCCAGTCAAGGCCATGTCGGGTATTCATTTGAACTTACCTGCGCCATTGCATCTGCGACATTTCAGCAGATTAATAATACCCAGCTGCTGAGATATGAACTCCTATCATTGGAATGCCCAGTTATTTCCCAGCTTGGTCTCACAGCTCAGAGGCTCCCCGGATAGCCCTGAAGCTCTGGGGGTACCTTATCAACAAATGAAGCGGACATTAAGCAAGGCTGGAGTAGGTTAAGCTGAATGTTTATTTTCGCACTCTAGGAGCCCAGAGAGCCCACAATGGGAGAACTCTAGTTTGAAACATGTTATATATCTCGCATTGGGTGAACTGTTTCCCCTCTATACTTAAAGATTAAGTTTATATTTTTTATTTGTTTAGATTGTTCAAATAGCGCAGTTACATAGATTTTAATGTTGGGAAGGTTCATACTACTATTGTTACTGTATTTTATGGAGATCCTAAACTGAGTGGCTTGGTTAGATATTTTGCAAGCTCAATTGATGCATATTGGGGAATATTGTATTTTATAACGGTCCTGAAATGAGTTGCTTAGTTGGAACATATTTGCAAGCTCAATAGATACGTTTGGGAGTGTACTGTTTTTATATTATTTTTATATAAAGGTGCTGAATTGAGCTGCTTAGCTAGAATACATTTGCAAGTTCAATGAATGTACATTGAGGAGATCTATCAGAGTCTATTCTGCATATAGCTATTGATAACTTAACTGATGAATACGGGTTTGTAATATCATGCTGGTTGATGAGCTAATATATATGCTAAGGGGGGATAGCATTACAGCTGCTGACCGATGCGATATCCTGAAGGAATGTGGAACTGTTCTGTGCCCATTTGATAATTGACTTATAAAAATGTTAGCCATGTCAGATACTAAACTCACTGTTTGAATCTACATTTTTTGCTGCAGGGTATAGGGCCCATGCTCATGTGGCAACCTTACATTGGCTTCAATATACGCACAAATGCACTGTTCTACTGATCACCTGTCCGAAGCTGGATACAGATTAATTCAGGTTCCAAGGTGTTTTATACATATTCTGTGGCTTCACCAAATGTCTACCCTTAGCCAATGCTTTTTATATCTAACCCCACTAGAATAGATTTAACCAGAATCACCTAGAGACCATTATATGGATATAACAGGACTCAGGGCAGTCCAACATGTGTATCTATACCTTAATAGGATCTTCCAGACTTTCCATAACCTACACTACTCTTTCTACTAACAAATTGGGTAATATTATTGACCGAAGGCAGGCTGGACCTGTACTGGTGCTTTAACGTATGATCCCTTTACCCATACCATCATAATTGAGGAGCATAACCCGTGTTATATGTTTCACCTTAGAGTATTAGGCTTCACTATATTAGACATAGTCTCAACTCACGCTTTGTTTTATTGCAGCATGTTAGTTTATAAGCAGTGGCTTATTCTGTATTCTTTGGAAGTGCACGACTCTCTGACACACCTTGTTTATTGTATTTAATTTACCACCCCCCCCCCCTTAATGTGCCTCCTTGATAAGTGTAAGTCCTTTTTAACTGTATTATTCTGAGCTTTATCACATTATTACCTATACTCATTATAGTTTACTTAACTACATTTCTCCATGCAACTTTTATAGGTATTTGGGCCCAAGAGGTCTTACACGCTCATTAAGGGGAATATCTCTAAGAAAATTGAGAAAACATGAGGTTTCCCTATGTTTTTATTGTACATGCATACTGTAAATTGTTGCTATGTTATGTTTCATAATTTACTGTTGATAATTGTATGTATGCTCATATGAGAACCTCAATAAAAAATTAAAAAAAAACAAAACAAAAAAAAAACCTCCCGTCAAATGCATGCTAACTTTTTTCTGCGCGCTTCACCAGACAGGACTGCACACCTGTCTAAACTAGCACAGGACTATAAAACCTGTCTAGAGGGGGTTATCACAAGTGCCGGCAGGTCTGAAAACCTCCGCACAAACCCTGCTTCTTTACTGCAGGAACCCCTTAACCCTTTATCATATATAACCAACACCTATTATCAAAAATAAATTTAGGTTCAGATTCACAGAGGGAAAAGTAGAGTTAAAAACACTCATCTACTTACCCAGTGCGAATCCCACGAGCTGACACCAGAAACTGTTAGGTGTTGTTTTCAGGGGGAGGAGTGTCAGTCAGGACTGGGCCTTAGGCACACCGTACCAGCTGGAAATAAATATGTTATCTGATCAGGATACCCAGAGAATAGAATTCAGACCACGCAGCAATAAGTCTAGAAACAATTCTCCTTTATTGAAAGATAAAAGGCACGTCTTATAGGCGACAATTACAGCGTACAGGGTTAACATGATGACACGTTATGATCGCGTCATTTTACACAGTGTTTGTCAGAAAAAATACAAGCTCATTATTATAATTAAGTAAAAGACAGTTTTGAGAAACATATATTTCTATAGTCATAATAAGAAGTGCATCTGTGCCCATAGCTCAGCCCAAAGCATGGTCGTTTGGGCCTCTTACCTAGATAACGTACTTACAGGCGCTTTGCCAGGAACATTTGCAAGGCCAATAAAACTAATACAATTCTTACTAGAATCAGCATATTTCTCACTACTTAATAACTACTATAATGAATGTTATTTAGACAAGATGGATGCCAGAGACAAAATGGCTGCCAAGAACAAGATGGTGCTGGTCATGCTAACAATTATTCCTAACAGGTTGTTAGATAGATGGATTCCCAGATATGTTAAAGAATAGCTATCTTCTTTAAATGGGAAGTTATATATATTCTTGTTAGATTTATAAAGCTAGAGGATCTTCGATTTGTTTATATTCACCTTATAGCCTGATAAATTCCCAATGTCCCTGATTACTTGCAATATTCCTGGAATATGTAAAATAGGATTTTCCACAAACAGCAGCATCTCATCTGCATATAAAACAAGGTGCAATATTGTTCCTTCAATATTTATTCCAGGAAAGGATAAACTAAGTTTTATTGCTAAGGGCTCCAGGGCCAGATTGAAGAGAAGAGGTGACAGAGGGCAACCCTGCCTTGTACCTCTATGTAAACTTACTCCTGAGGTAAAGATCAACAATAAGCCATTGTTGTATGATATATATTGCGAATAAAAGAGATAAATGAGCCTTTAAAGCCAAAACATTTAAGAGCTTTTGAATAAATTATTCCACTCAACCCTATTGAAGGCCTTCTTTGTATCCAAAGATAACAGGAAGGCCTCCGCAAGAGCTTTCTTGTTGTTCTGTGTTGCACCTGTCCAAAAGTGTGAGATTGTATGTAAGTTTCTTATTGATGTTCTTCCATACATAAACCCCGTCTGATCCGGATGTATAAGACTAGTAAGAGTCATTTTTAATCTCTCCGCTAGAATTGTCAATAAAATGTTGTAGTCAGAGTTGAGCAACGAAATAGGTCTATAGGACTATGGCATCTCCTGTTCTTTCCCTGTCTTTAAGATCAGAGATATGTGCACAGGTGAAAGTCTGAGCTGGAGACTTATTCTCTTGAAAGTATCTATTAAACAATCTAGTGATTAGAGGGTTTATCTGGGACTTAAGTATCTTGTAAAATTCAATAGGAAGTCCATCTGGACCAGCTGCTTTACCATTTGCTAAGGAGGAGATAGTATTTTCAATTTCCTCCGATGTAATTGGAGCATTTAAACCTTCTAGTTGCTCTTGTGTAATTTGTGGCAAAGTTTCTCCCAGAAATTAACTACTGATGCCATTGTAACAGTCCTTTGACTGATATATAAATCTGTATAATAACTTGCAAATGCCTTTGCGATATCCATTGGGGGTCTTATGCATGATACCCTTATATCTAATAGCTTCTATGTGTTTACGAGATGATCGTATTTTGACTAATGAAGCTAATAGCTTACCTGATCTATTCCCACATCTATATTATCGGCTGTCAGTTTTTAACTGCGACTGCGATGCTTGATGTGCAAGATGGGCATTCAGCTCTTCTTTACTTATCAAATAAGTCTCCCGCATTGTTGCAGAGGGGTTAGCACAATAAGAGGGATATGCTGCGGCTAATTTTTTTCTGCAACATTTGGAGTTTCTGTCATGATTTCCTAAGCAGATTAGCATCATATGATATTATATTACCAGAGAGTACTACCTTAGCTGTTTTTCCATAATAGTTTTGAATTGTCTACATGTCTCTCATTATCCATTAAATAATCATTCCATGAATGTATTAGATATTTTCAAAAACTTTCTAAAAGATATAAATAATATGGAAATCTAAATGTGTTCCTATTTCTGCAAGGTAAAAAAGGAAAATTCCACCGGAACGTGGTCCGATATTGTTACCTCATGTATCTTATCCTCAGTAACTCTGGGAAGGAGTGAGTTAGAAAGTAAAAATAGATCTATTCTGGAAAGAGTAGGAGTTGCTCTAGAGGCACAGGTATAGCCCCTGCCGTCTGGGTTGCGTAGTCTCCAAATATCTACTAATTGTAGAAATTCCTTTAGTTTTTTTAAAAGTTTTTTCCTCAAACTTTCCATACTTACTATTTTGACTATTTGACTTTACACCCTCCTCCAATCGTAGCCTGTCGCAAATCGGGTCTGGGGTTAAATTGAAATATCCTCCTGGGGCGGAGCCAAGGGGAGCATGGAGTCGGCTGTTTAATCGAGTAGCTCCGTACACAATAGATAGCAAAGGGGCAATAACATTGCACTAGATCCCCACAGCTTACTCTAGCTGAGACCCAACAATGATATGAACAACAGAGCACCAGAATAAAACACTCATTCTGGATCCTGAGCGCATTTCTGGACGCTGTATACTCCCGTAGTGTGGCAGTTGAAAGACTGCGTTAGCCATCTTGAGGAGCCATGTGACCGACATAGATGTAATTAAAGGGGTCTAGGTATGACCAGTACTTGCTAAAGATGTCGAACATTGAGGGTAAATATTCATTGACTGAATGAGACAGTCTCATAGTGTTCTCCTACACTAGTACTGCAGGCCAGTAATATACAGCTTTTGTCTACCAAGATGTTGGAGTTAGCGCTATCTCTTCAGCAAGATATGTGTTCCCGCCTTGATCAGCACCATACAAGCTGTGTTGCTATACTGCAGTACCCTTTCAATACTGATTGCTCTACTGGTGGTATTGATAGTCCCCTTACCAGGTGCGATGCTGCAGGGCCCCAGCACTTGTCCTGGATGAAGCCAAGAGAGGTGCAGTATACAGAGAGGGGAGAATGAGAGTGCACCTAGAGAGCAGAAAGTAGCAGAGACGGAGACCTTAATGCTTAGATGGCCCTCAGCTCCTGTGATATTTAGGATGTGGTCCCAGGACATTTTAGACTTACAAAAATCTGGCAACCAGGGGTATAAGCCGCAACATTTTCTCTCAGTCTTCCTTCTACAAGAACCCTATGCTCAGCCGCATTATCATGATGGACTTTGGTGGCACGGGACGTGCATGCGTCTTGGCAGTTCAGTCTGGGTATTTGCTTGTATCTTGTCACAGAATGCCTCACGCAGCTCTTTGATTTCAAGATCTGGGGTAGGATGAGTGCCTAATGGTCATAGAGCAGGGTTTGGATTAACGTTATGCAGACCATAGTAGGTCCCTACCCTAGCACCGATACTGTGATTATTTCAATTTTGGTTTGCATCATGCATTATCTAGCCGTTATCTCCTAGATGTTCACTAACCCAGATGATGACCTTAAGGTCCGACGCATGTGGACTCTAGTCTTTGGACATTATAATAATTTCCTTACAATATTATCTCCACACCATTAGTTTATAAAGTTTGCTGGTATAGGGTAACCCTTATTAGTTGGACAATTTGATTGGTCTAGCCCAGGTTATGTTGTATGTTAGTGTGCCCTAAAATTGTAGATTCTCTCCAGCATATGTCTTCTTTATTTCTAGCTCTGAGAGAAACCTAGGCCAGTCAGGATTGGATGTGTCTACTTACATGTTTGCAAACCCTTGATTTCTCTACATACACATTAATACATTTTATAAATGTACCACTCCAACTCAGTATAATCTAAGCCTATAACTTACCAAAATATGTATTCAGAGAGAAAGGTATATGAGCTTGAACTTTATCTAAGTATTTATAGTTATACTTCTCTAAATGTTTAGATGATTTAACTGTATTACGTGTATGCTGAGTATCAATATTTACAATTCTTATAAAGCTTGTGACAGCCCTGTGCTTCCTTATAAACCAATGCAATGTTAGACAAAGATATAGTGGCATGCTGGAGGTTTATTAGAGAGGGGTAGACTAATGGATCTCTGACATACTTAGGGGTTGCTATCTGTGAGAGTCAAGGATCATTGGGGGTTTTGGTTAAGGGAATTGCTATATGGTCCCTTCCTGAGTCCTCATAAAATATAATAAAATAAAAATCAGCAGGGTATATAGTGCAGTACCTAGGTATTCACATGCTCAACAGGACACTGCAAATAAAAGTGTTGACTCTGCATGGGGTGAACGGTAGTCTCATTTCCAAGGCCAATGGGGGTCCTCTCTCTCCCTGTGCCGGAAGGGGGGATGGAGGATATTTAACCCTTAGTCCTTGCTTCCATTTATATTTAATTTACCCCTTTGGAGTTAATTCTTGGACTTTAGGCTCCTCTCTAGGTTTAGCTGGATAGCCCTAGACGCATTGTACACCCTGATAAAATTGCTGCTACAATGGAGCTATCTCATGCAGCACTTGGAAGCTTATAAGTTTATACTTTAAGGAATACTTTGTACTGCTTACTAATAGTTGTTTCAACTATGACATTAAGCTTACATGTTGGTTTGAACCAAGCTAGCCCATTTACTTTAGTCGTATCATAATCCAGTTCCATTATGGTTATTCTCCCCAATGTAGATAATCTTTTATGCCTAAAATGATAACCTCCCCCCCACATCCCATTTTATATATTATCATTTTATTTTATACTATTATTTATAGGATGTTGTCCGCCCATGGTCAATATGTGGCCTTTTCATTTCAAGCGGTATTTACCCGCTGTATAACACTTTCTGAAGGTGTCATTAGGTCCAATAGGGTCTACGTCTTGACTACAATAATATAGCATTTATACTGCCTATATTAAAGGGTCCATGAGTTCCCAGATAACTAGTCAGTTATAGTATTTACTGTATATATAAAATGGAGGTTTCTATTAAGGTTGTGATACTTTTTATGTATGTTTATTGTTACCCTTAATTTTTCGTTCGGAGCATAAATGTTGCAAAGAACCCATACCCTATCTCCTATATTAACATGCACTATCACAAATATGCCTTTAGGGTCTTTAATAGACTTAGGCCTAGATTTGGAGTTCGGCGGTAGCCGTCAAAACCAGCGTTAGAGGCTCCTAACGCTGGTTTTGGCCGCCCGCTGGTATTTGGAGTCAGTGATTAAAGGGTCTAACGCTCACTTTTCAGCCGCGACTTTTCCATACCGCAGATCCCCCTACGCCATTTGCGTATCCTATCTTTTCAATGGGATCTTTCTAACGCCGGTATTTAGAGTCGTTTCTGAAGTGAGCATTAGCGCTCTAACGACAAATTTCCAGCCGCCTGAAAATAGCAGGAGTTAAGAGCTTTCTGGCTAACGCCGGTTCATAAAGCTCTTAACTACTGTACCCTAAAGTACACTAACACCCATAAACTACCTATGTACCCCTAAAACGAGGTCCCCCCACATCGCCGCCACTCGATTAAAATTTTTAACCCCTAATCTGCCGACCGCCACCTACGTTATACTTATGTACGCCTAATCTGCTGCCCCTAACCCCGCCGACCCCTGTATTACATTTATTAACCCCTAACCTGCCCCCCACAACGTCGCCGCCAGCTACTTAAAATAATTAACCCCTAATCTTCCGACCGCAAAGCGCCGCCACCTACGTTATCCCTATGTACCCCTAATCTGCTACCCCTAACACCGCCGACCCCTATATTATATTTATTAACCCCTAATCTGCCCCCCTCAACGTCGCCGACACCTGCCTACACTTATTAACCCCTAATCTGCCAAGCGGACCTGAGCGCTACTATAATAAAGTTATTAACCCCTAACCCGCCTCACTAACCCTATAATAAATAGTATTAACCCCCTAATCTGCCCTCCCTAACATCGCCGACACCTAACTTCAATTATTAACCCCTAATCTGACGACCGGAGCTCACCGCTATTCTAATAAATTGATTAACCCCTAAAGCTAAGTCTAACCCTAACACTAACACCCCCCTAACTTAAATATAATTTACATCTAACGAAATAAATTAACTCTTATTAAATAAATTATTCCTATTTAAAGCTAAATACTTACCTGTAAAATAAATCCTAATATAGCTACAATATAAATTATAATTATATTATAGCTATTTTAGGATTAATATTTATTTTACAGGCAACTTTGTAATTATTTTAACCAGGTACAATAGCTATTAAATAGTTAAGAACTATTTAATAGTTACCTAGTTAAAATAATAACAAATTTACCTGTAAAATAAATCCTAACCTAAGATATAATTAAACCTAACACTACCCTATCAATAAAATAATTAAATAAACTACCTACAATTACCTACAATTAACCTAACACTACACTATCAATAAATTAATTAAACACAATTGCTACAAATAAATACAATTAAATAAACTAGCTAAAGTACAAAAAATAAAAAAGAACTAAGTTACAAAAAATAAAAAAATATTTACAAACATCAGAAAAATATTACAACAATTTTAAACTAATTACACCTACTCTAAGCCCCCTAATAAAATAACAAAGCCCCCCAAAATAAAAAATTCCCTACCCTATTCTAAATTAAAAAAGTTACAAGCTCTTTTACCTTACCAGCCCTGAACAGGGCCCTTTGCGGGGCATGCCCCAAGAATTTCAGCTCTTTTGCCTGTAAAAGAATAAATACAATACCCCCCCCAACATTACAACCCACCACCCACATACCCCTAATCTAACCCAAACCCCCCTTAAATAAACCTAACACTAAGCCCCTGAAGATCTTCCTACCTTGTCTTCACCATACCAGGTTCACCGATCCGTCCTGGCTCCAACATCTTCATCCAACCCAAGCGGGGGTTGGCGATCCATCATCCGGTGCTGAAGAGGTCCAGAAGAGGCTCCAAAGTCTTCCTCCTATCCGGCAAGAAGAGGACATCCGGACCGGCAAACATCTTCTCCAAGCGGCATCTTCGATCTTCTTCCATCCGGTGCGGAGCGGGTCCATCTTGAAGCAGGCGACGCGGATCCATCCTCTTCTTCCGTTGTCTCCCGACTAATGACGGTTCCTTTAAGGGACGTCATCCAAGATGGCGTCCCTCGAATTCCGATTGGCTGATAGGATTCTATCAGCCAATCGGAATTAAGGTAGGAATTTTCTGATTGGCTGATGGAATCAGCCAATCAGAATCAATTTCAATCCGATTGGCTGATCCAATCAGCCAATCAGATTGAGCTCGCATTCTATTGGCTGATCGGAACAGCCAATAGAATGCGAGCTCAATCTGATTGGCTGATTGGATCAGCCAATCGGATTGAACTTGATTCTGATTGGCTGATTCCATCAGCCAATCAGAAAATTCCTACCTTAATTCCGATTGGCTGATAGAATCCTATCAGCCAATCGGAATTCGAGGGACGCCATCTTGGATGACGTCCCTTAAAGGAACCGTCATTAGTCGGGAGACAACGGAAGAAGAGGATGGATCCGCGTCGCCTGCTTCAAGATGGACCCGCTCCGCACCGGATGGAAGAAGATCGAAGATGCCGCTTGGAGAAGATGTTTGCCGGTCCGGATGTCCTCTTCTTGCCGGATAGGAGGAAGACTTTGGAGCCTCTTCTGGACCTCTTCAGCACCGGATGATGGATCGCCAACCCCCGCTTGGGTTGGATGAAGATGTTGGAGCCAGGACGGATCGGTGAACCTGGTATGGTGAAGACAAGGTAGGAAGATCTTCAGGGGCTTAGTGTTAGGTTTATTTAAGGGGGGTTTGGGTTAGATTAGGGGTATGTGGGTGGTGGGTTGTAATGTTGGGGGGGGGTATTGTATTTATTCTTTTACAGGCAAAAGAGCTGAAATTCTTGGGGCATGCCCCGCAAAGGGCCCTGTTCAGGGCTGGTAAGGTAAAAGAGCTTGTAACTTTTTTAATTTAGAATAGGGTAGGGAATTTTTTATTTTGGGGGGCTTTGTTATTTTATTAGGGGGCTTAGAGTAGGTGTAATTAGTTTAAAATTGTTGTAATATTTTTCTTATGTTTGTAAAAAAATGTTTTATTTTTTGTAACTTAGTTCTTTTTTATTTTTTGTACTTTAGCTAGTTTATTTAATTGTATTTATTTGTAGCAATTGTGTTTAATTAATGTATTGATAGTGTAGTGTTAGGTTAATTGTAGGTAATTGTAGGTAGTTTATTTAATTATTTTATTGATAGGGTAGTGTTAGGTTTAATTATATCTTAGGTTAGGATTTATTTTACAGGTAAATTTGTTATTATTTTAACTAGGTAACTATTAAATAGTTCTTAACTATTTAATAGCTATTGTACCTGGTTAAAATAATTACAAAGTTGCCTGTAAAATAAATATTAATCCTAAAATAGCTATAATATAATTATAATTTATATTGTAGCTATATTAGGATTTATTTTACAGGTAAGTATTTAGCTTTAAATAGGAATAATTTATTTAATAAGAGTTAATTTATTTCGTTAGATGTAAATTATATTTAAGTTAGGGGGGTGTTAGTGTTAGGGTTAGACTTAGCTTTAGGGGTTAATCAATTTATTAGAATAGCGGTGAGCTCCGGTCGTCAGATTAGGGGTTAATAATTGAAGTTAGGTGTCGGCGATGTTAGGGAGGGCAGATTAGGGGGTTAATACTATTTATTATAGGGTTAGTGAGGCGGGTTAGGGGTTAATAACTTTATTATAGTAGCGCTCAGGTCCGCTCGGCAGATTAGGGGTTAATAAGTGTAGGCAGGTGTCGGCGACGTTGAGGGGGGCAGATTAGGGGTTAATAAATATAATATAGGGGTCGGCGATGTTAGGGCAGCAGATTAGGGGTACATAGGGATAACGTAGGTTGCGGCGGTTTAGGGGTTAAAAAATATGTGCAGGGGTCAGCGATAGCGGGGGCGGCAGATTAGGGGTTAATAAGTGTAAGGTTAGGGGTGTTTAGACTCGGGGTACATGTTAGAGTGTTAGGTGCAGACGTAGGAAGTGTTTCCCCATAGGAAACAATGGGGCTGCGTTAGGAGCTGAACGCTGCTTTTTTGCAGGTGTTAGGTTTTTTTTCAGCTCAAACAGTCCCATTGTTTCCTATGGGGGAATCGTGCACGAGCACGTTTTTGAGGCTGGCCGCGTCCGTAAGCAACTCTGGTATCGAGAGTTGCATTTGCGGTAAAAATGCTCTACGCTCCTTTTTTGGAGCCTAACGCAGCATTTGTTTGAACTCTCGATACCAGAGTTAATTTTATGGTGCGGCCAGAAAAAAGCCCGCGGAGCGTTAACAGCCCTTTTACCGCCAAACTCCAAATCTAGGCCTTAGTCGTTTACTAAAGAGTATTGCAACACCACTCTTAGCCCTAGTATAAGAAGAGAATACTACTGATCCAACCCAGTCGCTACACAATTTTTCGTGTTCCTTGTCAGAAATTTCCTTGTCTTGTAGAAATGCTACATCTGTTTTCAACCTCCTTAAATGTGTAATTGTAGTGTGGCGTTTAATGGGGGGATTAAAAAAAAACATGTTCCAAGAGATAATTTTAAATGGCATTCTGCTCTTAAAAAAAGTCACACTATAACTGATCCTAATCTTTTTTTTTTTTTTTTTTTTAAATAAAGACCAGTAGCGAGAGAGAGAGAGGGAGGGACGGGAAGGAAGAAGAGAGGGAAAAATAAAAGTGGATCCACTCCAATATATTATCATATGTAGACCTTTACAAAAACCCTTGTGTCGCCAAGGCAATAGTCTATAATCAACTATTGACTTGGAGTGATTTGTTTCTTGATCCCAAAAAATCATATCCTCTAAGCCAAAAGGGTGGATAGTTCAAATACAATTCGCTATTTAAGTAATTAATACAATATTCTTCATTCATTTAGTGACAAAATAAAAAGAAAAAACAATCCTTGTGCAACACACAAATAAAACTCCCCAAAAACCATCAGCTCAATTGAACTCTTTTTTTGGAATACAGCTTAAGGTTGTCTCAGTTCCACGTGCCTGAATTCCCTTAAAAAGACAAATTATTTTAGCATCTTTGTCCATGGGAATAGCTAATTTATTGCCCCTATGCATTACGGAAATCAGCTATACAATTTACTTTTTTGAATTATTCTAAACTGAAGGCATTAAGGGCTGTAGAGAGTCCCTAGAGTTGATTTCTAGAAACTTATGTGCCTCCTAAGGAGAGTCAAAAAATGTTTGGCCCTCAGGTGTTAAAATTTTTAATTTGGACGGGTAGAGTAAAAAAGCTTTTGTACCTTGTAGATGTTTAAAAGTCAAAGCTTCCAGTCTGTAAACAGATGCCTGATGAAACAGCTAGCACAGCTGAGAAACGTGTTGCAATCTGATGTTTGCATTGTTTTTATACATTTTGGGTGTGAATGTACACACCCTTAGTTTTTTATTTTGTTTTTAATAAAAATATACTGCACCTTTTAGAAACCTGAGCGTGTCTTTGCTCTTTCTAGTACCCGGATGCCTGATTTTCTACATTCCTACCAAGGATCAGTTTGCTGGGACACTGAGAGTTCCCAGACTGTGCCACTTAGCACAATTGGTGCTGCTCTCCTTATGAGTACAGGTATACCCCGCTCATACAGCGGGTTAGGGACCGGCTCCGCTGTAAAGTGAAAACCGCCTTAAAGTGAAACAAGGCAGTTTTAGCTTTTTTTTTCACTTGCCAGTGTGTTTAAAAACTTAAAAACATGTTTGAACTAACATATATTAGGTGTACAATAGCGCTAAATTTAGTTTAACACTCGCACAGCACAGTATTCAATAAATACTATACCTGTAAAATAGTGACAATCACTGTAGTGCAATATGCCAGAGTATAGCACTGAGACACAGATTGCACTGTAATGCTGTAAACAGAGTGAACTAAGCATAATAAAATGGTGCCAGTCACTTTTCCTGCAATCTCACGATGATTACAGCACTGTTTTAAAATCCTTGGAGGTTGCACTTCAGCTCCACAAAGCGCTGTATTAGCGAAGCGCTGTAAAGTGAAGCGCTGTAAAGTGAGGTATACCTGTATTATTACAACACAAGACACATCTGATATCTGTTACAATCACAGTACCACACTAGGAGGAGCCCTCTTTTTGTGATTTTTCTTCACAGATGCCTGGATTATTTACTTTATGACCAGTTCACCTTATATAAGCAAAGGTATAGATAATGGATTAGTCAGTTATGTAAAAATAATATTTTTCTACTTGTTTTTAGAGATGTTTTTAACCAGTTTTTGCCCCAGAGATGAATCAGGGTACCCAAACAGTTAAAGCTCTTCTTCTCTGTTAGCTCGCCCCTTTACTTCTTTATTCCTGCTTTCCCTCTTTTTCTACTATTCAGCAGAGGAAGATATTAACTTTTATTCCCTGTATCCCCCAGATTTTAGTAAAAAGTGATATGGGACCGGGTAAAGTTCATCTTAAAAATGGCAGTTCAGGTGTATACAAATCCAAACAGGCCTCAAGGAGGGTGTTCACCCTTACAGATAGTAAAGGTGGCAGGATTTAATAGCCTCCAATATCGCTACAAACAACCGCCACCTTCCTTCCAGAATATAATTAATTCTTATTCTGCCCATGTCTGAGAAAGAAAAATCCTGAGATAAAAGAATAACTCTTACAGCTCCTCATGCAGCACCGGTGGGAGGAGAAGTATAGTTGAGCGGTCTTTACTCCATTTTCTCTCAGGCGTCAGGACAGTGAGTTCCAGACCCCTGCGGGCTCAGCAATTTATTTTAAATCCTTTGTTTAAAATAAATTGTAACTCAATTAAAAAAAGCTTTTGTAGGATAATTTCTCAGTTTAAGATAAGTTGATCATTCAACAATCTCATAGCTTCAGCCACATAAACCTCTCAGTCCTGTATCACTATCCCCTCACCCTTATCGGCCTGGTGGATAGTGATATTTTTATTATTCATTAGATCATTAAGACTCCTCCTCTCTTGTGGATTAAGGTTATCTTTGAATTTTTTTTTTGCTGGCAACATATTCAACTCTTTTTCTACCATATGCTTAAAGCGACACTGAACCCACATTTTTTATTTCGTGATTCATATAGAGCATTCAATTTTAACCAAATTTCTAATTTACTCCTATTATCAATTTTTCTTCGTTCTCTTGCTTTATTTGAAAAAGAAGGCATCTAAGCTATTTTTATGGTTCAGAACCATGGAAAGCACTTGTTTATTGGTAGGTGAATTTACCCACCAATCAGCAAGAACAACACAGTGTGTTCACAAAAAATGGGCCGGAATCTAAACTTACATTCTTGTATTTCAAATAAAGATACCAAGAGAATGAAAAGAATTTGATAATAGGAGTAAATTAGAAAGTTGCTTAAAATTGCGTGCTCTATCTGAATCAATCAAAAAAATTGGGTTCAATGTCCCTTTAAACATTTTAACCCTTTGAGTGCTAAGCACTTTCCCACCTGGGTGCTAAGGTTTTTTAAAGTTTTTTTTTATTTTATACTTTTAAAAATATATTATTTTTAACTTTTATTTTTTTACTTCAGATCCCCTTACACTGTTGGAAAGGTTAGGCGATTACCTTTCCA